>NW_007233227.1:0-6709 GCF_000164805.1 Carlito syrichta | reverse complement strand
TGATCTCAGAGTCTGAAGTGTGACTGGGATGGTGGAAATGGCTGCCGTGAAATGGATCGGGTTGCAAAGAGTCTTAGTTAGAGGGACTGGAAGAGGGTTATGAAAGGAAAGACAAGGAGGGGAGTCGCTTCTGCAGAAGGGAGGCTTGAAGGATGGGTGTGGTTTTAGGAGGTAGAGAACCATGCAGTATAGAGGATTTGGCAGCCAAGTGGGTGTATTCTGGGATGGTAGGATGTGCTGAGACCTGAAAAGTGTAAGTGGCCGTTTAGGGAGTCTGTAGTTTCCCTAGCAGGTAAGGAGAGCAAAGGGGATGGATGGGTATAATTGCATTTTGCCATGACTCTGTTTCATCCTCCAAAGCCTCCAAATTATCTGCCAAATTTTTGTTCTTCCTTCCACACACAGGGTTCTAGCTAAGGTGTCTCCATAACTCTCTGCATGGAAGTTAGGTAGACAGGGCACTCTTCTCTATCCCCCATGAGTGGCAGCAGAGTTGGGAGCAAATGTGGCAGAGGTGACAGCAGTGTAATTGACATTTCCCCGTTATTAAAAGTTCTGAATGGAGAACTCCTTGAAGGAATATATGCAGACACCCTGCCCTCCATTGTGATCCCCAGCAACAGCAGCACCCACAGAGCTAGGCAGGTGGGTTTTGTCCAGTCTTCTTGCTCTGCATCTCCATCCCCAACATCCACAGCATCCACAGAGCCATACAGGTGGTCTTCATCCTGCACTTCCTGAACTGAATTATCTGGCAGCATAAAGCAGCCTGGGGCTGGGTCAGAGAGCACTGTTGAAACTGTAGCAAAGAACTCCTGAAGGGAATATACGCAGTCTTCATGCTCTGCGCCTCTGTCCCCAACATCAGCAACACACACAGAGCTGGGACACTGATCTCCATCCTGCACTTCCTTCACTGACTTCTCTGGCAGCAGAAAGCAGCCTGAGACTGGGCCAGAGAGCGATGTTGAAACTGGAGCAATGAACTCCTCGAGGAAATGTATCCAATCTTATTGCCCTGCATCTCAGTCTCCAACATCAGCCTCCTCTGCAGAGCTGGGGGTTGATCTTCATCCTGCACTCCCTGGATTGACTTCTCTGGCAGTAATGAGCAGCCTGGGGCTGGATCATATGGCATGGTTGAAACTGTATCAAATAACTCCTCCATGGAATATATGCACTCTTCTTGCTCTGCACTTCCATCCCCAACATCAGTAGCACCCACAAACATTGGCAGGCAGTCTTCACCCTGCACTCCTAGACTGACTTCTCTGGCAGCAGAAAGCAGCCTGGGACTGTTGAAAGCTTTCTGCTGACTTCTCTGGCAGCAGAAAGCAGAGTGAACTGCTGAAACTGTTGAAAAGATCTCCTCGAGGAAATATATCCAGTCTTCTTGCACTGTGTATGTGTCCCCAAAATCTGCAACACCCACAGAGCTGGCCAGAGAGTCTTCATCCTGTCCTTCCTGGAATGACTTCTCTGGCTACAGAAACCAGCCTGGGGCTGCGTCAGAAAGTCCTGATGAAACTGGACCAAAGAACTCCTTGAGGATGTGTATCCAGTCTTCTTGCCCTGCATCTCCATCCCCAAAATCAGCAACACCACAGATTCATGCATGTGGTCTTCATCCTCCACTTTCTGGACTAAATTCTCTGGCAAACTGCAACCTGGGATTGGGTCAGAGAATTCAATAGTAGCTGTTGCTAAGAACTCCTCTAGGGAATATATGCAGTTTTCTTGCTCTGCATCTCCGGCCCCTATATCAGCACCACCCAAAAACCTGGGTAGGTGGTCTTCAACGTGAACTTCCTGGAATGACTTTGCTGGAAGCAGAGAGCAGCCTGGGGCTGGGTCATAGTGCGCTGTTGAAAGTATTGAAAAGATCTCCACAAGGAAATGTATCTAGTCTTCTTGTACTGTGTATATGTCCCCAAAATCTGTAGCACCCAGAGCTGGCCAGGTTGTCTTCTTCCTGTCTTTCCTGGAATGACTTCTCTAGCTAAGAAACCAGCCTGAGGCTGCGTCAGAGAGTGTTGTTGAAACTGGACCAAAGAACTCAAGGAAATCTATCCAGTCTTCTTGCCCTGAATCTCCCTCCCCAACATTAGCAGAAGCCACAGAGCTGAGGAGGTGGTCTTCATCATGCACTTCCTGGACTGACATCTCTGACAGCATAGAACATCCTCTGGCTGGGGCTGAGTGGGCTTTTGAATCTGGACCAAAGAACTCCTCAGGGGAATATGTGCAATCTTCCTGCTCTGCACCTCCATCCCCAACATCAGCAGCACTCACAGAGCTGGGGAGGTGGTTTTCATCCTGCTCTTCCAGGATGGAATTTTCTGCCAGCAGAAAAACCTGTGGCTGGGTCACAGTGCACTGATGAAACTGGACCAAAAAGTCCTCCAGAATATATCCAGGCTTCTTACTCTGCATCTCCATTCCCAACATCAGCAGCACACACAGAGTTGGGCAGTTGGTCTTCATTCTGCACTTCCTGGACTGACTTCTCTGGAAGCATCGAGCAGCCTGGGAATGGGTCAGAGAATGCTGTTGAAACTGAAGCAGAGAACTTCTTAATGGAAAATATGCAGTCTTCTTGCTCTGCATCTCTGTCTCCAACATCAGCAGCCCCCACAGAGCTGGGCAGGGGGTCTTTATACTGCACTTTATACTGCTCTGATTTCTCTGGCAGCATAGAGCACCCTGGGGCTGGGTCACTGAACGCTATTGAAACTGTAGCAGACTCCTTGAGGGAATATGTGCAGTCTTCCTGCTCTGCAGCCCCATCCTCAACATCAGAGACTCTGACCAAGCTGGCCAGGTGCTCCTCATCCTGCAATTCCTGGACTAAATTCTCTTGCAGCAAAGAACAGTCAGGGGCTGGGTCAGAGAGCACTATTGAAACTGGAGCAAAGAATTCATCAGGTTATGTAGTGTGTCTTCTAGCTCTGCATCTCCGTCTCCAGCATAAGCCACACCCACAGAGCTGGGCAGGTGGTCTTTATCCTAAACTTCCTGGACTGACTTCTCTGGCAGCAGAAAGAAGCCTGGGGCTGGGACAGAGTGTGCTGTTGAAACTGGAGGAAAGGACTACTCGAGGAAATATATCCGGTATTCTTGCCCTGCATCTCCATCCCAAACATTAGCAACTCCTACAGAGCTGGGCAGGTGTTTTAATCTACACTTCCTTGAGTGACTTACCTGGCAGCATAGATTAACCTGGGCCTGGGTCAGAGCATGCTGTTGAAACTGGACCAAAGAACTCCTATGGAAATGTGTCCAGACTTCTTACCCTGCATCTCCTTCCCCAACATCAACAACACCCACAGAGATGGGTGGGTGGTTTCAACCTTTGTACTTCCAGGACTGAATTTTCAGGCAGCAAGATACAGCCTGGGACTGAATCAGAGTGAGCTGCTGAAACTGGACAAAGAACTCATTCTGAAATGTATCCAGTCATCTAGCCTGGCGTCTCCATCCACAACATCAGCAGCACCCACATAGCTGGGCAGGTGGTATTCATCCTGCACTTCCTAAAATGACTTCTTAGGCAGCAGAAAGGATCCTGGGTCTGAGTCAGAGCACGTTGTTGAACCTGGACCAAAGAACTCCTACAGAAATGTATCCAGGCTTCTGGCCCTGCATCTCCTTTCCCCACATCGGCAGTACACACAAACCTAGGCATTTGGTCTTCATCCTGCTCTTCCGGAAGTGACTTACCTGGCAGCATAGGTTAGCCTGAGGCTGGGTCTGGAAGCGCTGATGGAACTGTCGCAAAAGTCTCCTCGAGAGAATATATGCAGTCTTCTGGCTCTGCGTCCCATCCCCACCATCAGAAGAACCCACATAGGTGGGCAGGTAGCCTTCATCCAGCACTTCCAAGACTCAATTCTCTAGTAGCAGAAAGTTGGCTGTTGAAACTGGAGCGAAGAACTCTTCGATGAAATGTATCCTGTCTTCTTGTGATGCATCTCCATCTCCAACATCAGCAGCACCCACAGAGCTGGGCAAGTGGACTTCATCCTGCACTTTTTAACTGATTTCTCTGGAAGCACAAAGCAGGCTGGGGCTGGGTTGAGAGTGCTGTTGAAACCAGAGCAAAGAATTCCTCAAGGAAATGTATGCACTCTTCTTGCCTTGCATCTACGACCTCAACAGAAGCAGCACCCACACAGCTGGGCAGGTGTTCTTCATTCTGCACTTCCTAGACTGCATGGCAGTATTGAGCAGCATGAGGCTAGATCAGTGGGCACTGTTGAAACTGAAGCAAATATTTCCTAAAGGGAATATATGCAGTCTTCTTGCTCTGCATCTCCATCCACAACATGAGCAGCATCCACAATTGGTCATTATCCTGCACTTCCTGGACTGCTCTACCAGTGTAGAGCAGCATGGGACTGGGTCAGAGGGTGCTCTTGAAACTGTAGCAAAGAACTCCTAGAAAAAATGTATCCAGTCTTCTTGAACTGTATCTCTATCCTCAACATCAGCAACACCGACAGAGCTGGTCAGGTGGTCTTCAGCTTGCAATCCCTACACTACATTCTCTGGCAGCTTAGAGCAGCCTATGCCTGGCACAGAGAGTGCTGTTGAAATTGTAGCAAAGAATTCCTCAGAGGAATATATACAGTCTTCTAGCTTTGCATCTCCATCCCCCAAATCAGCAGAACCCTCAAGGAAGGGCAGGTAGTCTTCATCCTGCATTTCTTGGACTGAATTCTCTGGGAGCAGAAATCAGCATGGGGCTGACTCAGAAAGTGCAACTGAAACTGGAGCAAAGAACTCCTCGACAAAAAACATCGAGTCGCTCTTTCCATGCATCTCTGTCTCCAACATTACAAGAACGTGCAGAGCTCGGCATGTGACTTAATCCCCCACTTCCTAGAGTCTAGGAAGTGCTGGATGAAGATTACCTGCCCAGCAGTGTTCAGAGAACGCTGCAGAAAAGAGGAAAGAACTCCTTTAGGAAAGATATCCAGTCTTCTTGCCATCCCCAATGTCAGCAGTACTCGCTAGCTGGGCAGGTATTCTTTATCCTGAACTCCTGGACTGACATCTCTGGCAGCATAGAGCAACCTTGGTCTGGGTTAGACAGTGCTGCTGGATTGTAATGGAAAATTACTAGAAGGATTATATGCAGTCTTGTTGCTCTGCATCTCCATCCACAACATGAGCAGGACCCACAGGCATGCTCCACCCTGCACTTCCTGGACTGACTTCTCTGCCAGCATAGAGCAGCATGGGATTGGGTCAGAGGCAGCCATTGAAACTACATCAAAGAACTCCAAGAAAAAATGTAACAAGTCTTCTTGGACTGCATCTCCATCCTCAATATAGCAGCACACACAGAGCTGGTCAGGTGGTTTTCATCTTGCAATTCCTAGACTAAGTTCTCTGGCACCTTAGAGCAGCCTATGCCTGGTGCACAGAGCGTTGTTGAAATAGTAGCAAAAAATTCCTCGAGGAAATATATGCAATCTTCCTGTTTTACATCTCTATTGTGAGAATCAGCAGCACCCAACGGGCTGGGCAGATAGTCTTCATCCTGCACTTCCTGGAATGAATTCTCTGGCAGCAGAAAGCAGCCTGGGTCTGGATCAGAGCACGCTGTGGAAACTGGACCAAAGAACTCCTATGGAAATGTATCCAGACTTCTTGCCCTGCATCTGCTTCTCCTATATGAGCAGCATGCACAGACCTGAGAAGGTGCTCTTCATTCTGCACTCCTATAGTGACTTATCTGGTACCATAGATTAGCCTGGGGCTGGTTCGGGAACGCTGATGCAACTGTAGCAAAGATCTCCTCGAGGAAATATATGCAGTCTTCTGGCTCTGCACCTCTGTCCCCAACATCAGCCACATCCAGAGAGCTGGGCAGGTTGTCTTCATCCTGTACTTCCTGAACTGACTTCTCAGGCAGTAGAAAGCATCCTGGGTCTACGTTGGAACTGGACAGAAGAACTCCCAAGAAAATGTATTCAGTCTTCTTGCATGGCATCTCCTTCCCTTATATGAGTAACACACAAACCTGAGCGGGTGGTCTTCATCCTGAACTTCCCGTAGTGACTTACCAGGCAGTATAGATTAACCTGGGTCTGGGTCAGGAGTGCTGATGCAACTGTAGCAAAGATTTCCTCCAGGGAATATATGCAGTCTTCTGCCTGTGCATCTCCGGCCCCAACATCAGCAACTCCCCCAGAGCTGGGCATGTGGTCTTCACCCTGCAATTCTGTCAGCAGAAAACAGTTGTGACAGTGAGGTCACTGTAGAAACTGGAGGAAAGCACTCCTGGAGGAGAGAAATCCAGTCTTCTTGCTAAGCATCTCCATCCACAACATCAGCAACACTCGCCAGCTGGGCAAGTAGTCTTCAACCTGCACTTTCTGGACTGCATTTCTGGCAGCACACAGCAATGCTGGCCTGGGTCAGACAGTGCTGTTGAACTGTAACAAAGAATTCCTCGAGGGCTTATATGCAGTCTTCTTGCTCTGCAACTCCGTCCACAACATGAGCAGCACCCACAGGTGGTCTTCTTCCTGTACTTCCTGGACTGACTTCTCTGCCAGCAATGAGCAGCTTGGGACTGGGCCAGAGGGTGCTGTTGAAATTGTAGCCAAGAACTCCTAGAAAAAAATGTAACCAGTCTTCTTGGACTGCATCTCCATCCCCAAAATCAGTCACACCCATAGAGCTGGGCAGGTGGTCTTCA
>NW_007233226.1:0-21102 GCF_000164805.1 Carlito syrichta | reverse complement strand
AAAATCAACGTATGCTTTTTAAACATCAATTTAATTGCGAGAAAATGAATGCAAAACACCTAGACTAGTGTGTGACAAATGCAAACAATTGTTTATTGGTATCAGTAAATATTATTCATTAAAAAGTCAAGTAAAATTGAGCAGTGGCAGGAGATTCTAAAAAAAGACATAAGCTTTGTCCTCTGAGTTTATACTGCAAAGAGATTGACAAATAATACATTTCTACCAGTGTGTCAAGTGCTATAAAGCATGAAATACTGAGGAGTGGCAGCTGGTATGGTAATAATTGGTCCAGGAAACTTTTCTTCTGAAACTGCTAAGTTGAGGACATAGATGGAAATTGTCTTGAAAAAGTAGTGGTTGGAGAGAGAAAATGGTGACACAGGCAGAAAGTATCAGTTATATATAAGTCTGATGACATAAAAATGAGACAAAAAAATGGAACATAAGATGTCATATGGAAAAAGGCAAAAGTGAATTGTACAGACACATAACTTGATTCATTATTAGTCATATAATGCACTTTATTCCTGAGACAATGGAAAGCAATAAAAAGGTTTTAAGCAAGTCAAATATCATTTGGATACAACAAGGAACAGGGAAAACCTAGAGGCAAGAATTTTCATCAAGAAATGCCTACTGTAATCTGGACAAGAATGGCAATACTCTAGATTGGGGTCCACAACTCATGGGCGATGGACTGCCAAGGTCTTGGGCAATGGTAACATGATCTGTTAGAAACCCAGCAACAGAGCAGTAGGTGAGTGGCAGGCCAGAGCTTCATTTGTATTTTTACAGCTGCTCCCAAGTATTGTCATTACTGCCTGAACTCCACCTCCTGTCAGATCAGCAGTTGTATTAGATTCTCATAGGAGCTTGAACCCTATTATAAACTGCACAGGTGAGTGATCTAGGTTGCATGCTCCTTATGAAAATCGAATACCTGATCATTTGAGGTGGAGTTGAGGTGGTAAAGCTAGCATTGGGGAAAAGCTGCAAATACAGATTAATATTATCAGTGAGGCTTGGCTGTACAGAGACCATAATAAATCAATTGCTTTCAAACTCATACCAAAATCCTATCAGTGACTGACAAGTGAGTGGATGTACTTTAATTGTATAGTTCGTGGCATAATAACTGTATAATTATGTCTAATTGTAATATTATATAATTATTTATGTTGTATCATTATTTTATCATATGTATTTATTATATATAAATATATTTACATGATATTTCATTATGTATTTATTACACATATTTCATTAAGCATAACAAAGTAATAATAATAGAACTAAAGTGTACAATAAATAGAATGCACTTGAATCATCCCCAAACCACCTCCACCCCTGTCTGAAAAAAGTTGCCTTCCACAAAACTGGTCCCTAATGCCAAAAATGTTGGGGACCACTGCTCTAAATTTCAGCTCTATCTTTGAAAATTAAGAGAATTGGATGATGGAACTCATATACACTTTGGAAGCAGACATGAACTTCTTATTAGAATGTGAAGGATGAAAAAGATTAAAAAAATCAAGGCAGAAATTTCTGTCTGTCTTGAACACAAAAAGACATTGCCTTATACATGTTATTCACAACAAGGTATGCACAATCAAACATTATTTAATATCTCTGACTATCTGCAAACTTATCAAAAAATTGTGTGATGTTATAAAATTAAAAATGCAGTACTCTGTTTTTCCAAATGTCTTCATTTTTTTCAACTAATGTATATATTTATCACCCACTATATTCACACACTGTGATAAATCCTTACCCTTTAACAGTTGTATCATATATAACTAAATGTGAGAGTTAGAAATAAATTGCTATAATAAACAATTTAAAATAGGAAGACGGAGGGAAAAAAACTCACTTCTATGTGAAATTTTTAGAAGACTTCCAAGAAACAGTAGCTTTTAAGATATACTATGAATGAAAAAACATGGGTTAAAAGGTAGCATTTTCCTCTAGATGAATCCCCTTGAAATCTGGAATTTTGAAATTATATAAGTACATACATCAAAGAATTTTTTCACTGTAAAACAGTGGTTCAAACAGAGGGCAATTTTACATGGACACACTTCATCAAATGCCTCCAGAGAATGTTTGACAATGGTCATGGAGATTCCTTCTTTGATTTACAAATAATTCTCTGGTCCAAATGTTAAAAGTGCTGAGGTTAAGATACACTGTGCAATGTTACTTAAATAATGCTGAAAGTGAAATCCCAAGTTTAGTAAAACAGATGACTTTGGTTCTTTTTACTCTTACACCTTGTTCAGTTCTTCCAACGGTACTGCAAATAATTTTTTCTCCAGCACTTTCTTAATTGCTTTACTTTCTTATTTCAAATTTTCAGTGACTGTAGTAGACTCACAAATTAATGTTAAAATTTTAACCTTAGAGTCAAAGCCTTTCAAATATAGGTAATGTTTATTTTCTCTTTTAATGTTTATGTTGTAAATATTGATTGATATGATAGCCAATAAGTAAATATAAATGACTTAATATTTGACTAATCATTCTTTATGCATCATTTTAGTTTAGCAGTTTTCATGCTGCCTATGTTTAGTTTTTTTCAAATTCCACAATACTGGAAATTTCTGGTTTCAATAATTAAAGGGCAATTACTGAAAGATAAGTTATATGCATATTAAAAATTACAAACTCTAGTTTAATTGACTTATGATAAAATAATTTATCTATATACTTTCTTCATACATATTGAATCCACAGTTACTTTTCCTTTAATCTGTTGTGTTTTTATTAACAATTTACCAGCTGTGTTTATTGGTAAATTTTTTATTAACTGTCCTTCAGGGAAATCATTTACTTCTGACAGAACAGATGTTGCTCCATTAATAAAACCACTTTGTCCCTTCAGTGAGTATGAATTATGCTTACAAGTCTTAAGAAATGTATTAGGTGAAGGCGTCAATGTTACAAAATCATTGCTTGGGGGAAAAAAATCCCAAATGAATATTAACATTTCAAAAGATAACTCTAGTAAACACAAATTTAGATGGCCTAAGTTTAAATCACATGTTTAAAATAAAACTGAGTAACTTATTTTAAGTACAAATCACATATTTACATTGCCTTTTAATATATAAATTTATTAATAGCATACAGTTTTATACCCATGCTTTTCTAAAACTAAATATAGGTATTTTGCAATATTAGGAATATTAGTATATTTCTTTGTTACATTAATTTATTCATGCAACTAACAAGCTTGATTGGATATATATTTTAGTAAGCATCTATTTATTTTACTGATCAAACAGAAGCAACATACTGTACTCTCTTCCAAGCCTAATGAAAAACCTATGACTTAATGAGGTATATATTCTTAGGTTTAGATAGCAAAAATAAAATAAATGAGTAAATATTATGATATATTAGTGTATTAGTCAGAATAGGAAAGACTATGCTACTGTTACTAACCAAATTTCAAATGCCAGTGGCTAATGCAACACATCTTTTTCTCTAATCATAGTTACATTTTCAGTCAGGCTTTTCAGAAGATCACTGTTCATTCTGACTATTTAGTTAACTATTAGAAAAGTATCTTCATATTTGCTTCAGTGATCATTATGTCAAGGGGAAGAAAGTATTGAGAATTTTGTTTGACTATTACAGCATCTCCTTGGAATTACATACATCAATTCAATTCATAATTTCTTGACTGATGCAAGCATGTCTAAGCTTAAGTGTAATCAGAAAGTTAAATCTTAATTTTTCTGGGAGGAGAATAGAATCAATTTTTAAAACACTTATAATAACAACTATAATATAACACTACTGATAAAATATTTAATTCATTTTCTTTTTTGATTCAAAATACACTTATGCATTTCTCAAAAAGATATTAGTTCAAAGACATTGAGCCTTGAATCTGTTGATCGGAATATGTAGATGAACCTTTTTTTTGTAATTATATTTAACTAGTGATCATACACAGTTAAATCAGTTCTAATTGTGGTTTTCTTCACTTAGATCTGTAGATTTAGGCCAGGCTTGGTGACTCAGTCTGTAATCCCAGCACTTTGGGAGGCCAAGGTGAGTGAATTGCCTGTGACCGTGGGTTCGACACCAGCCCAGACAATTTGGCAAAACCTCCTCTCTACAATAAAAATAAAAATAAAAAAATAGCCAGGTGTGGTAGCACATGTCTGTGTTTCTGGCTACTTGGAAGACTAAAGTGGAAGGATTGCTGGAGCCCAGTAGGTTGTGAGTGTGCCACTGCACTACATTGGGGTGGCTGTGAGTGTACCACTACACTTCAGCCTGGGTGATAGAGTGAGATTCCAATTTAAAAAAAACAAACAATTTGTAGATTTAAAATATGACTTGTTCATAATGAAACAGCCAATATAAAAAATGAAACACAGGTAAGATGGTTGCAGTAAGAAAAGCAAATAATAGGAAACACTCAACAAACACTGATGTATAATTTTAAAATTAGGCTCAGTTTGTATTTTGAGACACCACCTATCCTGAAAGTAGGAGAATATTCTTTGAATGACACTGATTCTGCTCATATCAAGGTGCCTCATGGTCTTTTGCACAGCATAACTCCTAGTTCTACCCTCAAGATGTCTTTTGTTTTCCTTTTGGTTATATCTGAAGTGGGCATTTAGGAATATTCCCAACTTAGGTTATATGTATGATGCTTATCATAGTTTCTATGCCAAAATCCTGGGAGTTCAAACATCATCTTAAGTTTCAGTCACAAGTGATTTAAACTCAGGCAAGTGATTACTGTGGCAATGGAACCTACTTACTTTTTTGTTTGAGTTGAAGTCTCACTTTGTCACCCAAGCTGGAGTGCAGTGACATGCTCACAGCTACCACAGCCTGGACCTATGGGGCTCAGGTGGTCCTTCCACCTCAGCCTTTGAAGTAGCTGGAACTACAGGCATGAGCCACCACACCCAGTTAGACACCTACATAAATTTTTAATAAATTTTTGTGTACTTATTACCATGTGCTTTCATGTGCTGCATGTCTTTGTTTTGTCAATGCTTTGTATTTGGTGTTACTTGGAGATTATCAATTAGGAAGATAATGAGTAAGGGCACTGTGATTTACTGATTTGAGAAGTGAATACTTTACTTTTTAAAATAAGGCAGTGCTCAGAAAAGATCTCATTATTTCTCACTATGTGAAAAAATCAATTCTGTCAAAAAGAATACCAAATTCAAAATCATAGACAAAGGCAAGTGCTCAAGAATGAGCAAGAAGCCAGTGCAGCTAAAACATATGTACAAGCAGAAAATAGTAAGAGGTGGGTCAAATGAAAATAGAGATCAGATTGTGCAGGGCTTTGTTAATGATTATAAGAAATTTAACTTATTTTTCTGAGTAAACTAAGGAACGGATGTGGACAGAAAGTATTTGAATCTGACAATTTTTCACCTGCAGCTTTAATGAGGCATAGTTTACACAATAAAATTTGTATGTATTAAGGTATAAAACATGATGTTTGATGCATGTATGCTTTATAAAATGATGACCACAGTCAAGCTTATAAATATGATCATCAACTTACAGAGCCAAATTTTGTGTGTGGTGAGCACACTTAAGGTCTATTTTTAGTAAATATCAAGTATATAAGAGTGCTATCAACTAGAGTCACTATGCTACACATTAGGTTTTTTGCAATTTATCCTGCTTAAGTGAAACTTTGTATTAAAACTTACTTTTTTGTTAAAATTCAGAACTTTACTGGAGATAAAATGGGAAATCATATACAGATTTTGTTTGTTTTAGTTGGGGTCACACTCTGTCACCATGGTTGGAGTGCAGTAGCATGATCACAGCTCACCTCAACCTCAAACTGTTAGTCTCAGGTTACTTCTACCCCTGTCTCCTGAGTAACTGTGACTATAGGTGTTCTCTACCATGTCCATCTATTTTTTTTTATTTTTTATAGAGATGATGTGTTGCTATGTTGCCCAGGTTTGTTTCAAACTCCTGGGCTTAAACAATTCTCCTGACTTCTCTCAAAGTGCAGAGATTACAGGTATGAGCCACTGCATCTAGCCATATACAAATTTTTGAAAACAATTCCAATGGTCTCTGTAACACATGATGATAGTAGTTATAAAGAGTGTTCAGAGGCTGAACATATTTTGGAGGTAAAGTAAACAAGACTGGATTGGATATAGAAATACCAAAGATAGTAGGTTAAAGTTGACTCCAACTTTTGTTTGTTTTGTGGAAAGGATACTTTCCACTCCACTTTTATTTATATACTTGTTTATTTATTGTTTTTTGTTTGTCATTCTGAGCAAATAAAATAATGCACTTCTCTATGAACTGAAAATAAAAAAGAGTTTGGGAGAACTATGAAAGCTAATTTGTGAATATATTATGTTTACTTTGTCTATTAAAATATCAGATGGAGTTCTTATTAGGCAAGTTAATATATAATATAGGAAGACAGGGTGAGATCTCAGCAAACTATGTATTTGGGAATCAAGGACTAGAGTTGTATTTTAACTCATAAAAATGAATGAGATCTCCTAGGTAGTAACTATGGACAGGTAGTTATAAACAAGCACAAAGTTCTGGCTTATCAGGACTCTAACAGACCTAAGAAAGAAGGAATATTCAGAAAAAAAAGAAGGTAAAATAAAGACCATTATACAGTCATTAAAAAAATAAGTAAAAAAGACTTTTTTTATAATTCAAATAGCAAATATATATGAACAATGTTATAATTATATTTGATAGATTATGCTGAAATAAAAAGAAAAATAAGAATGAAAAATTAGATATAACATAGTAAATCTTATTTTTAAATGTTCTTCATCCAAAATCTTCTCTTTTGTACTGAATTCCTCCTTAATAGTAAAGAAATTATTTAGTGATCATCTCAAAAGATGCACAAAAATCATTTGATAGAAACTCTCACCAAATTAGGCATTTAAAAAATATACCTCAACTTAATAAAAGCCATGTATATCAAGGTCACAGCTACCTTAATACTAAATTATGTAAAATTGAAGCTTTATCTCTAAGATCAGTGATATGACAAAAATGCTCAGTTTGGCTATTTCTATTAAATGGAATACTGCATGTCCTAACCAAAAACAAAAAAGAAAAAAGAAAAAGAGACAAAATTTTTTAAAAACGCTCTAAATAGGAAACAAATTTAGAATTGTTTCGTTTGCTGATGGCATGGTCTTATATCTAGAAATCACTACTATTCCACCAAAAAACTTTCATAATTAATAAATAGGTTCAGTAAAGTTGCAGTTTAAAAAGTCAATACAAGCTGGGCTCGGTGGCTCAGCCTGTCATCCCGTGCCTTTGGGAGGCTGAGGTGAGTGGATTGCCTGAATCCGCAGGTTCGAGACCCACCTGGGCAGTGAGACCTCATCTCTACAATAAATCAAACAATCAGCCAGTCGTGGTAGCACATGCCTGTAATTCCGGCTACTTGGAAGTCTGAGGCAAAAAGATCACTGGAGCCCAGTGGGTTGAGGCTGCAGTGACTGGGAGCGGCCACTGTACTCCAGTCTAGGCAACAGAGTGAGACTCCAACTCAAAAAAAAGTTAATACACAAAAATTACTAGCAATTTTATATGTTTGCAATGAATTATTTGAAAAGGAAACCCTAAAAAAAATCTCATTTATAGTGGCATCACAAAATAAACAAATAAATACACAAGAATAAATATAACCAAAGAGGTGAAAAATCTATACACTGAAAACTATAAAACATTAATGAAACAAGTGAATAGAAACATATTGAAGAAATTATGTTGTTAGAGTACCTATATTACTCAAAGAAGCCTATAAATTCAATGTAATCCCTACCAAAATCCCAATGTGATTGTTCACAGAAATAGACAAGAAATCATAAGACGTTTATGAAACTACAAAAAAATTCAGAATAGTCAAAGCAATCTTGACCAAAAACAACAAAGCTGGAGGCATCACATTCCCCGATTTTAAAATATATTAAAAATCTACTGTAATCAAAACAGTATGGCACGGGCATAAAAACAAGTTATACTAATCAATAGGGAAAATCATTAAGTATACTCATGCATTTATGGACAATTGATTTTCAGTAAAGTCATCAAAAGCACAAAATAGAGAAGGGATAGTCTAATAAATGGTGTTGGAAAACCTTGATAGTCACATACAGAATAATTAAATTGGCCACATATACCATATGCAAAAAAAAAAAAGAAAGAAAAAGAAAATAATTAACAAAATGAAAAGACAACCCACTGATTGGGAGAAAATATTTTCACATCAAATATTTTGTTTTGGCTAATATTCCAAATATATAAGGAGCACAAAAAAACTCAGTTATGAAAACACAAATAACTGAATTAAGAAACAGGCAAAGGACCTGTATGACATTTCTTAAAAGAAGACATACAAATTGTCAACAAACATTAAAAATATTCAACATCTTTAATCATTACATAAATGACAATTAAAACCACAATAATTCATCACCTCATATTGTTAGAATGACTATTATTAACATGATAAGTGTTTATGAGACTGTGGAGAAAAAGGAAAAACAGGCCACTGCTGGTGGGAATGTAAATAAAAATAGTCATTTTGGAAAACAGCATAAAGTATCTTCAAAAAATGAAAATAAAATTAACAAATGACCCAGCAATACCATATATAGCAAAAGGAGTGAAACCAGTACTTCAGAAAGATATCTGCATTCTAATGATTTCAGCATTTTTCATAATAACCAAGATGTGGGAAACTACTGACTGCCCACCAACAGACAAATGGATAAATAAAATTTAATATATAGACACACACACACAAATATTGCAAAGCTTTAAAAAAATTAAATTTTGTTAATTGTGACAATCTGGATGAACCTGGAGAATATTATGCTAAATGAATAAGCTAAGCACAAAAAGACAAATGTTACATGATCTCACTTAAATAAGGAATCTAAAAATGTTGAACTCATAGATGTGTAAAAGGGTTGTTACAAGAGGTTAAGGGGGTGGATATAGGGAAAGGGAAGATGTTGCACAAAGAGTAAAAAGTTGTAATTAGATAGAAGTATAACTTTTAACAATCCAACACACAGTATGCCTACCATAGTTAATACTAATGTATTGTACATTTCAAAAATTGCTAAATGAATATATTTTAAACATTCTCTCACAAAAACATGATAAATAGGTGAGGTGATAAATATGTTAATCAGCTTGATTTGCTCCTTCTACGATAAATACATATATAAAAAATAAAGATTATTCTCCATAAATATATAGTTATTTGTCAATTAAAAATAAAAATAGATAAAAATAAATCAGCTCCTATGATTCTGTTTTAATTATAATTTTTTCTCTTTTACAAATTTTTCCTAGGTTTATGTTATAACATTTCTAACATGTTAATATGGTTAATGGTTGTCTTTTTACTAGTTTCCTATCACTGTCACTCTTTTAACTAATTTTAAAGCATAACATCTCTAAGGAATAATTTCTTCACACATATGTCATCTCCTCTTTTATTATAGTATCTGAGACTTTCTCCAACATATTGACTCTCAAATACACTGAAACTCTTCCTACCAACATCAGTAATATCTAAGTCAAATTATTAACGGACTTAATCTCAAAAGGTTACCTACTACCGAATTCCAACTGTATGACTTTTCATAAAGGGCAAAACCATGGGAAAAGTATAAAAAAAAATCAGTGGTTACCAGGGATTAGAGAGGAAAAAAAATTGAATATGCAGAGCATAGAAATTTTAGAGCAGTGAACCTATTCTGTATAATACTGTAATGGTGATTGCCTATCATTGCACACTTGTCAATATCTACAGAATATACATCTTCAACAATAAACTGTAATGTAAACTATTGACCAGATGATGAGTAAATATAAATTTATCAGTTGTAATAAATGTATAATGTGGGATGCTGATAAGGGAAGGTTATGGGTATATCGGGATAGAGATATGTGGGAAATTTTTCTCCCTTCAGTTCAGTTTTGCCATTCACCTAAAACTGCTCTAAAAAATCAAGTTTATTTAAAAATAAATAAATCAAAATAATTCACATGTTAATGATAACAACAAAAAATCCATTATTGCAATAGATGCAGAAAATAATTTGAAAAAAAGTTAAAACTTTTACAAGATAATTTTTTAAACACCAAGAGTTTTAAGTAGCATCCTCAAATTTATTAAAACCCTTTATAAAAACATCTATAGTTAGCATAATACTTAATAAATATATATTAAACTTTCTATATTTTCTGTCTAGAAAATGGCAAAGAAGACTACTTTCTTCCTTTCTACTTACCTTGTATTGTCAATAGGTTGAGGAAATGGGGAAGTAAAAAAAAAAGAACATAAAAGCATGCTTATTAGAACAGAAAGTAAAAACTCTTTAAATAATGGATTACATATTTTCATACATAGAAAATCCTAAGGAATCTGCAAATTAGCTGCCACAACTAATAAGTTAATTTAGAACTTTGCAGGATTCAGAGTCAGTAGATAAATGTCACAGTTTGGCAGAGTTAAAAGTCAATGGTGTATAGTAATTTTATATAAAAACAACAATTGGAAACTTCACTTAAAAATACTATGCAAGCTAGCAAAAAACATGAAATACTTACAAGCATAGGCATAGGATACTTAGCAATGGCAAATGTATAAAGCATTGTGGGAAGAGATTTAAAATATTGTAATAGGGGAAATAAATGGGAAACTATGTTGTGTACTTGGATTGGAAGATTCAACACTATTATAATTTTAATTTCTTCCAAGTCAGTCTAGAGATTTAAAACAACCCAACCAGAACTTGTGAAGTTATTGAAAAGCTAATGCTAAATGTAAACCTCTACAATAGTCACAGTAATATTAGACAAAGAACAAAGTAGAAACAGATATTATTTGAAGACACTCTATAAAGGTGTAGTCATGGCTGAGTGTGCTGCTTTTCTATAAAAAAAACTAGAGAATGTAGAAATATTTATTGTATAATGTAATAAAATGTGTAACAGTTATTTTTGAAAAATACATAGAGCTGGAAAGTCTAAATATCCATTTTTTAAAGAAAATATAAGTAAACTTAATCCTTACCCCACACCATACCCAAAAATTTAATTCAAAATGGATATCAGAAATAGCACAAAAAGCTATATTATAAACATTTAAAAAATAAAACAGAGGAAAATATCTTTGTGGTCTTGGATAAGCAAACATTTATTTTACAGGACAAAATAAGAACAGATAATAAAAAGAAATAGTGATAAGTTGTGCTTCATCAAAATTAAACATTTTGTCCTTTTCAAACCCTACTAAAGAGTTACAAAGTCACAGTTTGGGCAAATAGATTTACAAATGCATTTGTGCAAAATAAAAATAATTGTATACAGACAAAAAAATAAGCTATTTTACATCTGTATTTGTCCATTTTGTGTTGCTATAAATGCACGCCTAAGGTCCTGTGTTCATTTTAAAAGAAAGGTTTCTTGAGTCATGATTCCACAGACTAATAAGAAACATGGCTCCAGTCATGGTCTGCTTTTGGTGAGTTCCTTAGGAAGTTTTCATTCATGGCAGAAAAAGGAAAGGAGGCAGCATGTCACATGTTAAAAGACAGAGAGAAAAAGTGGTGTCAGGCTCTTTTTAACAATCACTTCTTGTGTGAACTAATAGAAAAACAGCACACTCATTACCTGGAGGAGGGCACCAAGGTATTCGTGAGGGATCCACCTCCATGACTAAAACATCTCCTACTAAGCCTTACTCCCAATATTGGGGATCAAATTACAACATGAGATTTATGGGAAACAACTATTCAAACAATGTCACTCCCTAATGAAAGAAAGAAAAAAAGAAAGAAGGAAAGAAAGAAAGAAAGAGATAAAAATTTGTACAGACATTCACAAAAATATACAAATTTCCAGTTAACATATAAAGGCTTTTTAAAAATATAATTAGCCTTCAAGGAAATTAGAAATACAACTACAGTGAATACCATTACATAAACACTAGTATGGCTGAAATTAGTGAAACTGAAAGATTTTTACTGTGAACAGACTATAGTATGGTTTGAAGTCTCATATATTGCAAGTGAAAATATAAAACCTAACACCATCGGAAAAGTCTTTGGCAGAATTTTATGAGAGTAAACATATACCTATCATGTATTCCAGAAATGTTTACTTCTTGAAATTTGCATAAGAGAAATATAAATGTAAGGTCATTGAAATCTTGAATATAAATGTACATAACAGTTATATTTGTAAATATCAAATCTGACATCAAGCCATTAATAAAGAGAATTTAAAAAATTGAGGAGAGACAAGAGGAAAATAGGAAGGAGCTGATGACAGAAATAATAGCAGTAAAGAATATTGTGATGGAAATAAATAACAAACTAATTAGCATGGAAAGCAGAATTAGCCAAGTAGAAGATAGAATCTCAGAACTTAAAGACCAAAATACAGAACTAACCCAAACTGTCAAAAACATAGAAAAGAAGCTTAAAAAGTCAGAACAAAACCTTCAGGAGATGAATGATTACTTCAAAAGACCCAATCTAAGAGTAATTGGCCTTCCTGAGGCAGAGAGAGAGTCAGAGGTCACACTGGAACAAACAATTCAAGAAATCCTTCAAGAAAACTTCCCTCATCTCATCAGGGATGCAAAAATTCAAGCAAAAGAAATTCAGAGAACTCCTGCAAGACAACAAATGAGAAGACCAACTCCCAGACACATAATAATTTGCCTAAACAAAGTAGCTATAAAAGAAAAAATCCTAAAAGCAGCAAGAGAAAAGGGTCAGACTACCTACCAGGGAAGACCAATTAGAATAGCAGCAGATTTATCCACAGAAACCTTTCAGGCTAGGAGAGCCGGAGCCCTATCTTCAAAGTTCTAAAAGATAAACAATTTCAACCAAGAATAATCTACCCAGCCAAACCAAGCTTCATTAGTGAGGGAGAATTGAAATCTTTTCCAGATATCCAATCCCTAAGAACCTACGCTGCCACCAGACCACCTCTACAAGAAACACTTAAGAAAATACTGAACACAGAAGAAAAGGAAAAAATAACAACAATGTTCTTCAAAAAAGTACAGGGAAAAGATTAAAAACACACAGGAACCAACTCCAGAACCAAAAGAAAGACAACACAAACAGAATGAAGAACAACTCTGTAAGAACATTATGATAGGGATCAACTCTCACATTTCAGTAATTGGCTTGAATGTGAACATACGAATGCACTACTGAAAAGACATAGAATGACAAAATGGATAAAATATCACCAGGCAACAATCTATTGCCATCAACAGACTCATTTCACTAGAAAGGACACTCACAGACTCAAAGTAAGAGAATGGAAAACAAATTTTCAGGTGAATGGAATACAAAAGAAAGGAGGAGTTGCGATCTTAATATCACACAAAATACCCTTTAAGCTATCAAAAATCAAAAAAGATATAGATGGCCACCACATAATGAGAAAAGGTTCAATCCATCAATAAGAAATATCCATCCTAAACATATATGAACCCAACATAGGAACACCAACTTTCATAAAGCAGCTTCTGAGTAAACTAAAAAAAGATATCGACTCCAACACCTTCATAGCTGGGAAATTCAATACCCCACTCACAACCCTAGACAGATCATCAACACAAAAAATCAGCAACAAGATCTGAACCTCAATGTGACTCTTGACCAAATGGACTTAATTGATATCTACAGAACTCTCCATCCAAAGACCACCGAATATACATTCCATTCATTACCACATGGAATGTACTCTAAGATCGACCACATACTTGTCCATAAATCAAGTATAAGCAAATTTAAAAGGACTGAAATTTTACCACATACCTTCTCGGACCACAGTGGAGTAAAAATAAATATTAACACCAACAAGGTCTCCCCCAAACCCACAAAGACATGGACACTAAACACCATGATGATAAATAACTCATGGGTCAATGATGAAATAAAAACAGAGATTAAAATGTACCTGAAAACAAACGAAAAAAAAGAAACATCTTACCAAAATCTCTGGGATGCCATGAAAGCTGTGATAAGAGGGGAATTTACATCCCTACAAACACACATGAAGAAAATGGAAGGATCACCAATTAATAGCCTAACAAGCCACCTAAGAAAGCTGGAAAAGCAAGACCACCAAAATCCTAATTTAAGCAGAAGAATCCAGATCACCAAAATAAAAGTCCAAATCTAGGATATAGAAGACAAAAAGATAATACAAAAAAATCAATGGAACAAAAAGCTGGTTCTTTGAAAGGATAAAGAAGATCAATGGTCCCCTAGCTAAACTGACCAAGAAAAAGAGAGAAAAAACCCAAATAAACACAATCAGAAACACAAAAGATGAAGTCGCATCTGACCCTGAAGAAATACAAAAGATCATTAGAGACTACTATGTACATTTGTATGGAAACAAACTTGAAAACCTTAAGGAAATGGAGGACTTTCTGACATCACAAACTGCCTAGTTGAAACAAGAATAAATTGAGACCCTAAATAAACCAATAACAATCAAGGAAATTGACTACGTAAATAAGAAAACTACCTACAAAAAAAAGCCCGGGTCCAGATGGCTTTCCAGCAGAATTCTACAAGACATTTAAGGAGGAGCTGATACCAATCCTACTGAAGGTATTCCAGGCAATTGAGAAAGATGGAATTCTCCCCAAATCATTTTACAAAGCTAACATCACAATGATACCCAAGCCAGGTAAAGACCCAACAAAGAAAGAGAACTGCAGGCCAATATCTTTGATGAACATAGATACTAAAATTCTCAACAAGATCCTAGCAAACCAGATTCAACAACACATCTTAAAAATCATCCATCATGACCAAGTAGGCTTCATCCCTGGGATCCAAGTCTGGTTCAACATTTGTAAAACCCATATATGTAATTAAATACGTCAACAGAAGTCAAAACAGAAACCACATGATTATATCATTAGATGCAGGAAAAGCATTTGATAAAATCCAGCACCCCTTCTTGATAAAAACCCTTGAACATCAAGGCATATGGGGAACATACCTCAAAATAGTAAGCACCATCTACGAGAAACCCACAGCCAGCATACTCCTAAATGGACAAAAATTGGAACCATTTCCCCTGAAAACTGGAACAAGACAAGGATGCCCACTCTCACCCCTCCTGTTCAATATAGTATTGGAAGTCCTGGTTAGACCAATCAGACAAGAGAAGGTAATCAGTGGTATCCAAATAGAAAAAGAGGAAGTCAAGTTATCTCTCTTTGCAGATGACTTGATCGTGTATCTTGAAAACCCAAAGATTCTGTCAAAAACCTCCTTACACCGATAAAGGACTTTGGCAAAGTTTCAGGATATAAAATAAATGTACAAAAGACAATTGCATTTCTTTACACCAATAATAAACAAACAGAAACCCAAATAAAAAGCACAATTTCATCCACAGTATCCACACACACACACAAAAGAAATACCTTGGCATCTTCCTAACCAGAGACATAAAAAACCTTTACAATGAAAACTATAAAACACTGCTCAAGAAATCAAAGATGACACAAACAAGTGCTAAAATATCCCATGCTGATGGATTAGAAGAATCAACATTGTGAAGATGTCTATCCTACCTAAGGCAATCTACAGATTTAATGCAATATCCATCAAATTCTACCAGCAACATTCTTCTCAGACCTAGAAAAAACAATACAGGAATTCATATGGAAACACAAACGACCAAGAATAGCCAGAACAATCCTCAACAACAACAACAAAAAACAAACCAGGTGGTATCACATTACCAGACTTTAAACGTTACTATAAAGCTATGATAATCAAAACAGCTTGGTATTGGTACAAAAACAGGCATATAGACCAATGGAATAGAATTGAGATTCCGGAAGCTAAACCTCAATTTCTCAACCAACTCATTTTCGACAAAGCCGCCACCACCTACCACTGGGGAGAGGAGAGCCTATTCAGTAAATGATGCTGGGAAAACTGGCTGACCACATGCAGAAGATTGAAACAGGAACCCTGTCTATCCCCATTCACAAAAATTTACTCTAAATGGATCAGAGACCTAAATGTAAAATCTCAAACCATAAGAACCTTAGAAAATGAAGGACATACCCTCATGGAAATTGGAACTGGATCCAATTCCTGAACAAAACTTGAAACCCACAGGCCATAAGAGATAAGATAGACAAGTGGAACCTTATAAACTGACATACTTCTGCAAAGCCAAAGAAACCATAAAGAGAGCAGGGAGACAGCCTACAGACTGGGAAAAAGTATTTGCCAACTCCAGGTCTGACAAAGACTTAACATTTTGGATCTACAAAGAACTCAAAAGTGTTGAAAAGAAAAAAACAAACAACCCCATTATAACGTGGGCAAAAGATATAAACAGAAGCCAGCTCGGTGGCTCATCCTGTAATCCTGAGCCTTTGGGAGGCTGAGGTGAATGGATTGCCTGAGCCCACGGGTTCAAGACCTGCCTGGGCAGTGAGACCTCATCTCTACAATAAATAAAAAAATAAAAAAATCAGCTGGGGTGGTAGCACATGCCTGTAATTCCGACTACCTGGAAGGCTGAGGTGGAAGGATCGCTGGAGCCCAGCAGGTCGAGGCTGCGGTCACCGGGAGCGGCCACTGCGCTCCAGTCTGGGTGACAGAGTGAGACTCCAACTCAAAACAACAACAACAACAAAAAAGATATGAACAGACACTTCTCAAAGGAAGACATCCGAGCAGCCAGCAGACACATGAAGAAATGTTCAACCTCACTAATCATCATGGAGATGCAAATCAAAACCACACTGAGATACCCCCTAACTCCAGTTAGAATGGCAATTATCAATAACTCAAAAAATAATCGTTGCTGGAGAGGGTGTGGTGAAAAGGGAACACATCCTACATTGTTGGTGGGAGTGCCAACTGGTGCAATTTCTGTGGAAAACAGTGTGGTGATTCCCAAAAGCTCTAAATATCAACCTCCCATATGACCCTGCAATCCCCCTATTGGGAATATACCCCAAAGAACTCAAATCACTCTACCAAAAAGATACCTGCACACTTATGTTTATCGCATCATTGTTTACAATACCAAGAACCTGGAACAACCATACTGTCCATCAAAAGAGGACTGGATTTAAAAAATGTGGTACATATACATGATGGAATACTATGCAGCCATAAAAAAGAACAACATCATGAACTCTGCAGCAACCTGGATGGAACTAGAGTCAATTATACTGAGTGACCTCTCACAGAAACAAAGATCTGAGTATCACATGTTCTCACTCATATAGCAGACCTAGAACATCCACCATAATAGTATAAAAAAAAAGTCTGACAGTGGTGGGAAACTATGGAGGGGGAGGGGAAGGGAGGTGGGATTAATGGTAGTCAATATCTGTCTGAAGATAGGGAAATATCCCTTATCGAGAAGGGTGCCTGAATTAAGCATATTTGTATACCTAACCCTAAACTGTATATTTGTATACCTAACCCTAAACTGTACCCCACAATATCAGAATAAAAAATATTGATATAAAAATAAATAAATAAATAAATAAGTTTTAAAGAAAATATGGTACATATACACATGGATCACTCTTCAGCTGTAAAAGTGAAAAAAATTGTGTCCTTTGCAGCAGCATGGATGCAGCTGGAGACCATTATACTAAGTGAATTATCACAGAAACAGAAAACTGAATATTACGTGGGAATGAGACACAGTGCACATGGACATAAGAATAAGAACAACAGATACTGGGGACTCCTAAAAGGAGGAGAGAAGTGGAGAGTTAAGGGTTGAGAAACACTCATTGGATACCATGTTCACCACCTGTGTGACAGGTTCAACAGAAACCCAAAGCTCACCATTATGCAATATACTTAATTAGCCAACCTACACACATGACTTCTTCAGTCTAAAGTATTTGATTTTACTAATTAAAAAAAAAGATACACAAATTCAAATCTAGTAAAATTCCAATCAGTTACCTAGAAGACGTAATTTTTTCATATGATATTTTTAGAGGGGATACCTTAAATATAAAACTCCTTATTACCAACATTTTGTTCTCAAACAAAAATGTAATCTCTAATTTCATGAGTTGAGAAAAACTACAAGTGAACTTTTTGTTTTGGCTTTTACCCTAATACATAAACTGAAGAGGACTCAAAAGTGTCCTTCACCTGTTTCCATTCTATTTTCTCCCCCAAAATCTTACTCTATGAGGTCCAACTACATATATATTAGAAAAAAAATCTGTAAAAATGTTTTCAAAGCCTTAATGAGAGAACTAAAAAATAATATCTATCTAAAATCTCCTTAATTTAATTGCATTTATTTTGAAATATATATTTTTAAATTTTTCTGAAAATAACATTATACATTAAACTTCCAGGTTTGACAACAAAGAATTAACAACAAAAATGATTTTTTAAACTTCTTTACAGTCTTATTGTTACTATTTTATTTTGTCCCTAATATTAGAGGAATCTAACCCCTATTACATATTTCCAGTTTCTATTCTTGGAAGTCATTTTAGTGACATGGAAGACGGAGTTCAGAAATCAAGTCAGGAACAAAGATACTTAGATACTCTTTTACACAATATTGCAACAACTACAAATGCATGACCCTATACTCTAATGAGACATTTACAGAGCATATTATTAAAAGCAAAGAAATATTAAAGGCATGACTAGGATACAATTTGTACAAATACTACTAATTTCGTGAGAAAAAGTCTGATAGACTTGTATATGCTTAGACAGAATCAGAAATCTACCAAAACCTGAGATTAACTTCACACTTCAATGCTTGATGAGCAAAAGGCACTAAGAATCCCCAACTTAAAGCCTGAACTTGCAAAACTGGAAATTAATCACCCAACCAGCAAAAAGACAGAAAAAGTTTGATTCAAATTTTTGTTTACAATTTAATATATTATTTATTTTCAATAAGTGAATCGGAGACTTGTCTATGTAAACTAGTTTGTTATAGAAAATTTCTTATGTATCTATGTTTTAGAATCTAAAAATAATAATGTAATATTATTATTGTTTTAATATTAAAGTGATAGCATTAGTAGTAACATACACTTCAGTTAGTTAAGTAATCCTAAAACAGAACTGTGAGTTTGATATTCTTCTTATTACAAAACTTAAATTAATTTTTTTTGCCTAATAGATAAGTGCATGTTTTAAGTTTCCAACCAATGTATTCTGATATTACACCCTAAGACTATCCCTCATGCTTAGTTTCCTTTTAGCAAAGCTAATGCTTCTTTTGTAAACCTGAAATGGCCTTTGCCACATCTCTACTTGTTTAATTTCTCATTTTTTGAAAACAATGCTAACATTCTTTTTATAACAATAATTCTATCATATTGCCCTGACCACATGGGATCTTTTCAATTATAACCCAGTTATTATTAACCATAGTTTTAAATGTTCACTTTCCCTATAGAAATTTTCAAATTCCACTCTGTAATGCTTGTTTTAATACAGAGAACCTAATTCTATAAATATGTATTCATTTAGAGGAGCAAAGGCAGATGGATATATGAAGGAGTGACCCAAACTGGAACTTACTTATTAACCTACAAGTCATTATGAACATTTTTGAACTTGTCAACATCGATGTCTTTTAGTGCTTCTGCCATTTTCTTCTTACATCTTTCATAACAACATCGTGTTTTCCTTTGAGACTGTTTTATCTGGGGAAACAAAACAAAACATTTCTAAGGGTGATACTGGGCAAATAAGGAGGGTGGGGAAATGGAGGTCATGCCATTTTTGGTCAAAAACTGCTGAACATTTAACACTGTGTTGGCAGGTGCACTCTCATGGTGAAGGAACCAGTCACCAGTATGTCATAGCTTTGGATGTTTCGTCCACAAATTGTATTGCAATCTTCTCAAAAACTTCCAGATAAAAACTTTGCTTGACTGTGTGGTCTGCATATGGACACATACAGATGCATATACGTAATAGACATACATACTGTGCACATATTCATATATGATCATGTATATGGTGGCACTTTGAACATTTACATGCAAAATAAATATTTGCTAAACTGAATTTATATTAGCTCTATTTTATTTTCCTTAGATGAATACCCTAGACTGGACTATATTGGCTTGAAGATAAGGTGGAGGAAGAACTTCAATTCTTATTGCCATAGTATTTCTTCCCACACAAATTTGTAGTTCATTGTAATATTTACCACAAAGTACTAATAACTGTGAAAGTACTTATGCATAGTATAGTGTAGAGCTTATGTAAATATTTATTAAATAGAATAAGCAAATTAATCAATCAATATAAATAAGACTCTATCCACATTTTCTTTCTGACAAGTGAGCATCCATTTTTCTGCAAATTAATCACTTAAGCAGTCATATAAACAACTGCCATCATCATATTCTTTTTTAAACATTTGCTGTTCTCAAAGTTTAGTAATTAAATATCTTCTCTCTATATATTTGTATTATGGATTGCACCAATGAAAATATGCACTAAAACAAATAAACTAAAATGCTACATATTAGAAATTCAAATCAAAGAAAGATTAAAATGTCTGTTCAATTAGATAGAACTGCATAGACAAATGTGTAACAATTTTGAAGAGGCTAAGTAATTTGCACTTATGGGCATGCTCAATAACTATTTTATAGGTAATAAAATTAAGTAGAACATGATCTCATTAATCTATCAGTTAATTCTGTTAATTAGAACATTTTCTATATCTATTTAGAACTATATTTATATGTGGTTCATTTTCTATGTATATGTATAACTTAAGAAACTTCTAAGGCAGCTCACGAGTCAACTAAAAACCTACAAATCATTATGAACATTTCTTTTTTATCTGCAATAAATTTCCCAAAGACTATGAAAACTGCTTTGAAGTTTTAGATTTTTAATACTACATTCTCCTGATGGAGGGAGGGAGAAATATATATGTGTGTGTGTGTGTGTGTGTGTGTGTGTGTGCACTGTTATTTTACAAAATCGTTGCTTCTTCCCTTGTTTTATATAGCATAAATTTGCTAAA
>NW_007233225.1:0-6354 GCF_000164805.1 Carlito syrichta | reverse complement strand
CATGTACTTAGGTATTAGCTGGATTTATATTTTATTTCATTGATACTTTGATTTCTCTTCGGATGTGTCTGTACATGTCACTACAAAATTGTCTGAAATATAAAATTTTTGCAGTAGGTTCTAATTTCTCATTAGTTTAGACCCCTTTTTTTAAAAAACATATTTTTTATTTTAAAATTGTGGGGTGCAGTCAAGGGTTAGGTATACAAATAAGCAAGGTTCAGGCACCCTTGTTGATAAGGGGTGTCCCCCCATCCCCAGACAGATATTGACTGCCATTAATCCCACCACCCTTGCCCTCCCTGCCCCTCCCCATATTTCCCACCACTGTCAATCCTTTTCTTGTAGTATTATGATAGATGTTCCAGGTCGACTTATGAGTGAGAACATGTGATACTCAGATCTTTGTTTCTGTGAGAGATCACTCAGTATTATAGACTCTAGTTTCATCCAGGTTGATGCAAAATTCATGATTTTGCTCCTTTTTATGGCTGTATAATATTCCACCATGTATATGTACCACATTTTTAAATCCAATCCTCTTTTGATGGACAGCATGGTTGGTTCCAGGTTCTGGCTATTGTGAACAATGCCGCAATAAACATACATGTGCAGGAAACTTTTTTTTTTTTTATTGAGTTGGAATCTCACTCTGTCGCCCAGACTGGAATGCAGTGACTGCTGCCGGCCACCACAGTCTCGACCTGCTGGGCTCTGGTGATCCTTCCGCCTCAACCTTCCAAGTATCCGGAATTAAAGGCATGTGCTACCATGCCCGGCTGATGTTTTGATTTATTGTAGAGATGAATTCTTACTGCCCAGGTGGGTCTTGAACCCGTGAGCTCAGGCAATCCACTCACCTCAGCCTCTCAAAGGCACTGGATTACAGGCTGAGCCACCGAGCCTGGTTTAGGTATCTTTTTTATACAGTGATTTGAGTTCTTCAGGGTATATTCCCCGTAGGGGGATTGCAGGGTCATATGGAAAGTCGATATTTAGAGCCTTTAGGAATTGCCACATTGCTTTCCACAGAGGTTGCACTAGCTTACACTCCCACCAACATTGTAGAATGGTTCCCTTTTCACCACATCCTCTCTAGCATCTGTTATTTTTTGTTATTGATAATGGACATTTTGACTGGAGTTAGGTGGTATCTCAGTGTGGTTTTAATTTGCATTTCCTTGATGATTATTGAGGTTGAACATTTCTTCATGTGTCTGTTGGCTGCTCATATGTCTTCTTTCGTGAATGTCTGTTCATATCATTTGCCCGCTTTGTAATGGGGTTGTTTGTTTTTTTCTTTCCAGTGCTTTTGAGTTCCTCGTAGATTCAAATTTTAGACCTTTGTCAGACATGGAGTTGGCAAATACTTTTTTCCCAGTCTGTGGGCTGTTTCCAAGTTCTCTTGATGGTTTATCTGGCTTTGCAGAAGCTTGTCAGTTTAATGAGGTCCCACTTGTCTATCTTATCTCTTATGGCCCGTGAGTTTTGGGATTTGTTCAGGAATTGGATGCCAGTTCCAATTTCCAAAAGGGTATGTCTTGAATTTTCTAAGGTTCTTATGGTCTGAGATTTTACATTTAGGTCTCTGATCCATTTAGAGTTAATTTTTGTGTATGGGAATAGATAGGGGTCCTATTTGAATCTTCTGCACATGGTCAGTCAGTTTTTCCAGCACAATTTACTGAATAGGTTCTCCTATCCCCAGTAGTAGGTGGTGGAGGCTTTGTCGAAGATGAGTTGGTTGAAAAATTGAGGTTTTGCTTCTGGAATCTCAATTCTATTCCATTGGTCTTTATACCTGTTCCTGTACAATACCAAGTTGTTTTGATTATTGTAGCTTTATAGTAAAGTTTGAGGTCTAGTAATGTAATACCTTCTGCTTTGTTATTTTTGCTGAGGATTGTTCTGGCTATTCTTGGTTGTTTGCGTTTATATGAATTCCTGTATAGTTTTTTCTGGTTCTGAGAAGAATGTTGCTGGTAATTTGATGGGTATTGCATTAAATCTGTAGATTGCCCTAGGTAAGATGGACATCTTCACAATGTTGATTCTTCCAATCCATGAGCATGGGATATTTTTCAACTTGTTTGTGTCATCTTTGATTTCTATGAGCAGTGTTCTGTAGTTTTCATTGTAAAGGTCCTTCACGTCTCTGGTTAGGAAGATCTCAAGGTATTTCATGTTCTTTGTAGCTATTGTGAATGGGATTGTGCTTTTTATTTGCGTTTCTGTTTGTTTATTATTGGTGTAGAGAAATGAGATTGTCTTTGGCACATTTATTTTATGCCTCAAGACTTTACCAAAGTCCTTTATCAGGGCAAGGAGGCTTTGAACAGATTCTCTTGGGTTTTCAAGGTACTTAATCATGTCATCTGCAAAGAGAGATAACTTGGCTTCCTCTTTTTCTATTTGGTTACCCCTGATCGCCTTCTCTTTTCTGATTGCTCTAACCAGGACTTCCAATACTGTATTGAACAGGTGGGGAGAGAGTGGGCATCCTTGTCTTGATCCAGTTTTCAGGGGAAATGGTTCCAATTTTTGTCTGTTTAGGAGTATGCTATCCCTGGGTTTCTCGTAGATGACTTTTATTATTTTGAGGTATGTTCTATGTATGCCTAGATTTTCGAGGGCTTTTGTCAAGAAGGGGTGCTGGATTTTATCAAAAGATTTTTCTGTGTCTAATGATATAATCATGTGATTTTTGTTCTGACGTCTGTTGATGTGTTTAATTACATTTATTGTCTTGTGAATGTTGAACCAGCCTTGTGTCCCAGGCCTAAAGCCTACTTGGTCATGATGGATGATTTCTGAGATGAGCTGTTGAATCTCATTTCCTAGGATCTTGTTGAGAATTTTAGCACCTATGCTCATCAAAGATATTGGCCTGTAGTTCTCTTTCTTTGTTGGGTCTTTACCTGGCTTGGGGATCAATGTGATATTAGCTTCATAAAATGATTTGGGGAGAGTTCCTTCTTTCTCAATCACTTGGAATACTTTCAGTAGGATTGGTATGAGTTCCTCCTTAAATGTCTTATAGAATTCTGCTAGAAAGCTGTCTGGTCCAGGGCTTTTTCTGTTAGGTAGATTTTTATTACATAGTCAATTTCCTTGATTCTTATTGGTCTATTTAGTGCCTTGATTTCTTCTTGATTCAACTTAGGTAGGTTGTGTGATGTCAAAAAGTTTGTTTCCATACAAGTGTACACCGTAGTCTCTAATGATGTTTTGTATTTCTTCTGGGTCAAATGTGACTTCATCTTTAGTGTTTCTAATTGTGTTTATTGGACTTTCTGTCTCTTTTTCTTGGTCAGTCTAGCTAGGGGACCATCAATCTTGTTTATCCTTTCAAAGAATCAGCTTTCTGTTTCATTGATTTGTTTTATTATCTTTTTTTCTTCTGTTTCCTGGATTTGGGCTTTTATTTTGGTGATCTGGATTCTTCTGCTGAAGTTAGCATTTTGGTGGTCTTGCTTTTCCAGCATCCTTAGGTGACTTGTTAGGCTGTTATTTAGTGATCCTTTCATTTTCTTCATGTGCGTTGGTGGAGATATGAGTTCCCCTCTTACTACAGCTTTCATGACATCCTAGAGATTTTGGTAAGATGTTTCTTCACTTTCATTTGTTTCCAGATATCTTTTAATCTCTGTTTTGAGTTCATCATTGACCCATGAGTTGTTTAGCATCATGCTGTTTAGTGTCTATGTCTTTGTGGATTTGGAGGAAGCTTGCTGATGTTGATGTTTATTTTTATTCCACTGTGGTCTAAGAAGGTGCATGGAAAAAATTTGATCTTTTAAAATTTACTTATGCTTGATTTATGGCCAAGTATGTGGGCGATCTTACTTTCCATGTGGTGATGAGTAGAATGTATATTCTGTGGTCACTGGATGTAGTGTTTTGTAGGTATCAATTAAGTCCATTTGGTCATGAGTCACATTGAGGTTTCGGATCTCATTGCTGATTTTTTGTCCTGATAATCTGTCTAGGATGGTGAGTGGGGTACTGAAGTCCCCCGCTATGATAGTGTTAGAGTCAATATTTTTTTAGTTTGCCTAGAAGTTCCTTTATGAAAGTTGGCTCTCCTATGTTGGGTGCATAAAAGCTTAGGATGGATTTTTCTTGTTGATGGATTGAACCTTTTGTCATTATGTAGTGGCCTTCTGTATCTTTTTCAATTTTTGATAGTGTAAAGGGTATTTTGTCTGAGATTAAGATCGTGACTCCTCCTTTCTTTTGTGTTCTGTTCATCTGAAAATTTGTTTCCCATCTTCTTGAGTCTGTGAGTATCCTTTCTAGTCAGGTGAGTCTCTTGAAGGCAATAAATTTTGGCCTGTTGATATTTTATTCATTTTGCCACTCTATGTCGTTTTATTTTTTTTGAGTTGGAGTCTCACTCTGTTGCCCAGACTGGAGTGCAGTGGCCGCTCCCGGCCACCGCAGCCTCGCCTGCTGGGCTCCGGTGATCCTTCCGCCTCAGCCTTCCATAGCTGGAACTACAGGCGCGCGCTACCACGCCCGGCTAATTTTTTGATTTATTGTAGAGATGAGGTCTCGCTGCCCAGGCGGGTCTCGAACCCGCGGGATCAGGCAATCCGCTCACCTCATCCTCCCAAAGGCGCAGAATTACAGGCTGAGCCACCAAGCCCGGCTTTCTATGTCTTTTTAATGGTGCATTTAGTCCATTCAGACTCAGGCTAATTATTGAAATGTGAGAGTTGATCTATATCATAAGGTTCTTACACAGTTGATGTTGTTCCTGTTTGTTTGTTGCCTTTCTTTTGGTTTTGGAGTTGGGTCATGTGTGTTTTAAATCTTTTACTTGTACTCTTGTGAGGAACGTTGTTCTCTTTTCCTTTTCTTCTGTGTTCAACACTTTCTTAAGTGTTTCTTGTGGAGATGGTCTGGTGGTAGCATAGGTTCTTAGGGACTGGATATCTGGGAAAGATTTCAATTCTCCCTCGCTGATGACGCTTAACTTGGCTGGGTAGGTTATTCTTGTTTGACATTGTTTATCTTTTAGAACTTTGAAGATAGGGCTCCAAGCTCTCCTAGCCTAGAGGGTTTCTGTAGACAAATCTGCTGCTATTCTAATTGGTCTTCCCTGGTACGTAGTCTGACCTTTTTCTCTTTCTTTTATACCTGCTTTGTTTAGGCGAATTATTATGTGTCTGGGAGTTGGTCTTCTCATTTGCTGTCTTGCAGGGGTTCTCTGAATCTCTTGTGTTTGAATTTTTGCATCACTGTTGAGAGGTGGGAAGTTTTCTTGAATTATTTCATGAAATGTTTGTTCCAGTGTGGCCTCTGTTTCTCTCTCTGCCTCTGGAAGGCCAGTTACTCTTAGGTTTGGTCTCTTGAAGTGATCATTCGTCTCTTGCAGGTTTTGTTCTGTCTTTATAAGCATCTGTCTATGTGTTTGACAGTTTGGGTTAGTTTTGTATTTTGGTCTTCAAGCTCTGATATTCTTTCTTCTGCTTGGCTAATTCTGCTTTTCATGCTTATTAGTTTGTTATTTATTTCCATCACAGCACTCTTTACTGCTGTTATTTCTGTCACTGGCTCCTTCCTATTTGCCTCTTGTCTCTCCTCAATATTTTGAATTCTCTCTATTACTGTCTTGATGTCTGGGTTTGTTGCAAGTGATCAGTCATTCTAGGGGCTCTTCATTGTTTGTTTATCACATTCTGTTTTCTCAGTGTCTGACCACCCAGGGGTCTGTGTGAGACCTATATTCTCCTTTTGGTTCTTCTTCATTTGTGTAGATTTTTCCTCCCTACTTTTTCCTTCCTTCCACTTCCCCATCTTCTTTAATTCTGTTATTCAGGGGTGGAGGGGTTGTTTTACTTCTGTTTGTTCAATCTCCTATTCTTCCTTATGTATATCCTCTTGCTTTGTTCAATTCTGGAGTTGCACTGTAGGTGGGTGGTGGTCCTTTTTGCAGTTTTGAGATTTAATTAAGGGGGAGCTGTGATTCAAAATCTATCTGCACATCCCAGTATCTGCCGACAGGTTTGTGGATAATCTGAAACCCCCTTCCAACTGCCTTGGAATCTGTCCATGCAATGGGGTTGTAAGTTTACTCCCTGAAAGCAAAATGAGGGTAACAGAGGGAAGAGAATGGAGGAGACAGTGGGGTGGAAGCCGGAATGGAGAGAGAGAGGAGCAAAATGGAAACAGTTTAGCACACAAACTAACAAATGTAGAGAGACACAGAGACTGAAACAAATAAAAGCAATAACCACGGCTACAAAGTAACCCACAACCATACAAAAAAGAATACATAAAATGATGCTGATGTGCAAGCTAACCAACCTCTTTATTGGTGTGCTATTCCTTTACAAAGATGAGGTTTAC
>NW_007233224.1:0-7135 GCF_000164805.1 Carlito syrichta | reverse complement strand
AATCTGTATGTGATACCACTGCTTTGTTTTTTTTGCTGAGGATGTTCTGGCTATTCTTGGATGTTTGTGTTTCCATATGAATTCCTGTGTTGTTTTTTCTAGGTCTGAAAAGAATGTTGTTGGTAATTTAATGGGTATTGCATTGAATTTGTAGATTGCTTAGGTAAGATGGACATCTTCACAATGTTGATTCTTCCGATCCATGAGCATGGGATATTTTTCCACTTGTTCATGTCGGCTTTGATTTCTTTGAGCAGTGTTTTGTAATTTTCATTGTAAAGGTCTTTCACGTCTCTGGTTAGGAAGATGCCAAGGTATTTCATTTTTTTTGTGGCTATTGTGAATGGAACTGTGTTTTTTATTTGGGTTTCTGTTTGATTATTATTGGCGAAGATAAATGCAATTGTCTTTTGTACATTTATTTTGTATCCTGAGACTTTGCCAAAGGCTTTTATCAATGTAAGGAGACCTTTGACAGATTCTCTTGGGTTTTCAAGGTACACCATCATATCATCTACATAGAGAGATAACTTGACTTCCTCTTTTCCTATTTGAATACCTCTGATTGCCTCCTCTTCTCTGATTGCTTTAGCCAGGACTTCCCTACTATGTTGAACAGGAGGGGAGAGAGTGGGCATCCTTGACTACTTCCAGTTTTCAAGAGAATTGGTTCCAATTTTTGTCCATTTAAGAGTATGCTGGCTGTGGGTTTCTCGTAGATGGCTTTTATTATTTTGAGGTATGTTCCCCGTATGCCTAGATGTTCAAGGGTTTTTATCAAGAAGGGGTGCTGGATTTTATCAAAAGCTTTTTCTGCATCTAGTGATATGATCATGTGGTTTTTGTTTTGACATCTGTTGATGTATTTAATTATATTTATGGTTTTACGAATATTGAACCAGCCTTGCATGCCAGGAATGAAGCCTACTTGGTCATGATGGATGATTTTTGAGATGTATTGTTGAATCCGGTTTGCTAGGATCTTGTTGAGAATTTTCGCATCTATGTTCATCAAAGATATTGGCCTGTAGTTCTCTTTCTTTGTTGGATCTTTACCTGGCTTGGGTATCAATGTGATGTTGGCTTCGTAAAATGATTTGGGGAGAGTTCCATCTTTTTCAATCGCCTGGAATACCTTCAGTAGGATTGGTATCAGCTCCTCCTTAAATGTCTTGTAGAATTCTGCTGGAAAGCCATCTGGACCAGGGCTTTGTTTTGTAGGAAGTTTTCTTATTACGTGGTCGATTTCCTTGATTGTTATTGGTTTAATTAGGGTCTCAATTTCTTCTTGTTCCAAACTAGGTAGGTTGTGTGATGTCAGAAAGTCTTCCATTTCCTTCTGGTTTTCACGTTTGTTTCCATACAAGTGTATGTAGTAGTCTCTAATGATCTTTTGTATTTCTTCAGGGTCAGAGGTGACTTCATCTTTTGTGTTTCTGATTATGCTTATTTGGTTTTTTTCTCGTTTTTTCTTGGTCAGTCTAGCTAGGGGACCATCGATCTAGTTTACCCTTTCGAAGAACCAGCTTTTTGTTTCATTGATTTTTTGTATTATCTTTTTGTCTTCTATGTCCTGGATTTGGGCTTTTATTGTGGTGATCTGGATTCTTCTGCTGAAATTAGGGTTTTTGTGGTCTTGCTTTTCCAGCTTCTTTAGGTGGCTTGTTAGGTTGTCAATTTCTGTTCCTTCCATTTTCCTCATGTGTGTTTGTAGGGATATAAATTCCCCTCTTATTACAGCTTTTAAGGCATGCCAGAGATTTTGGTAAGATGTTTCTTTATTTTCATTTGTTTCCAGGTATCTTTTGATCTCTATTTTGATGTCATCATTGACCCAGGAGTTGGTTAGCGTCATGTTGTTTAGTTTCCATTTCTTTGTGGGTTTTGGGGGGACTTTGTTGGTGTCAATGTTTCTTTTTATTCCACTGTGGTCCGAAAAGGTGCATGGCAGAATTTCAGTCCTTTTAAATTTGCTTATACTTGATTTGTGTCCAATTATGTGGTCGATCTTAGAATATGTTCCATGCGGTGATGAGTAGAATGTGTGGTCTTTGGATGGAGTGTTCTGTAGGTATCAATTAAGTCCATTTGGTCCAGAGTCTCATTGAGGTTCCGGATCTCCTTGCTGATTTTTTGTCCTGATGATCTGTCTAAGGTTGTGAGTGGTGTATTAAAGTCCCCAGTTATTATGGTGTTAGAGTCAATGTCTTTCTTTAGTTTTCCTAGAAGTTGCTTTATGAATGTTGGTACACCTATGTTGGGTGCATATATGTTTAGGATAGATATTTATTGTTCATGGAGTGAACCTTGTATCATTATGTAGTGGCCCTCTGTATCTTTTTAAATTTTTGATAGCTTAAATGGTATTTTTTCTGAAATTAGGATCGCAACTCCTCCTTTCTTTTGTGTTCCATTCACCTGAAAATTTGTTTTCCATCCTCTTTCTTTGAGTCTGTGTATTTCCTTTCTAGTGAGATGGGTCTCTTGAAGGCAGTATATTGTTGCCTGGTGATATTTTATCCATTTTGTCATTCTATGTCTTTTCAGTGGTGCGTTTAGTCCATTCACATTCAGACTAATTATTGAAATGTGAGAGTTCGTTCCTATCATGGAGTTCTTATTGAGCTATTGTTCTTCCACTTGGTTGTTTCTTTTTTCTTTTTCTTTTCTTTGTCTTTCTTTTGTTTTTGGGGTTGGTTCGTGTATATTTTATTCTTTTCCCTGTACTCTTGTGAAGAACGTTGTTTTTTTCCTTTTCTTCTGTGTTTAGTACTTTCTTAAGTGTTTCAAGTAGAGATGGTTTTGTGGCTGCATAAGTTCTTAGGGATTGGATATCTGGGAAAGATTTAATTCTCCTCACTGATGAAGCTTATCTTGGCTGGGTAAGTTATTCTTGGTTGAAATTGTTTATCTTTTAGGACCTTGAAGATAGGGCTCCAAGCTCTCCTAGCCTGTATGATTTCAGTAGATAAATCTGCTGCTATTCTAATTGGTCTTCCATGGTAGGTGATCTGGCCTTTTTTTTCTTGCTGTCTTTAGGATTTTTCATTTTATGCCTACTCTGTTTAGGTGAATTATTATGTGTCTAGGAGTTGGTCTTCTCATTTGTTGTCTTGCATGGGTTCTCTGAATCTCTTGGGTTTGAATTTTTGCATCACTGATTAGATAAGGGGAGTTTTCTTGTACGATCTCATGGAAAGTTTGTTCTAGTGTGGTCTCTGTCTCTCTTTCTGCCTCAGGTATGCCAATTACTCTTAGGTTTGGTCTCTTGAAGTAATCGCTCATCTCTTGAAGGTTTTGTTCTGTCTTTTTGAACTTGTTTTCTGTGTTTTTAAGAGTTTGGGTTAGTTCTATATTTTGGTCCTCAAGCTCTGAGATTCTTTCTTCTGCTTGGGTAATTCTGTTTTCCATGATTATCAGTTTGTTATTTATTTCATTCACAGTATTCTTTATTACTGTTATCTCAGATATCAGCTCCTTCCTAGTTTCTTCTTGTGTCTCCTCAATTCTTTTTAATCTCTCCATTATTGTTTTGATATCTACATTTGCATTTTGAGACCCTTCATTCTGGGGACTTTTCATTGTTTGTATTCCAAAGTCAATTTTCTCAGTGTCTGCTCTCCCAGGCGTCTGGGAGAGACCCATACTCTTCTTTTGGTTTTTCTTCATATCTGTAGATTTTTCTCCCTTTACCCCTTTCCCTCCCCCTCTTCAATTCTGTTTTTGAGGGAAGGTGGGGTTGCTTTTATTTCTCTTCTGCAATGACCTGTTCTTCCTTATGAGGGTCTTCTGGTTTTGTTCACTTTTCCCTCTGCTTTACAGTCTGTCTATTCAGCAGTTTGCAGTCTTGGTCCCTAGATTTAAAAAGGGGGCATATAGAAGAGGAAAATAATGGAGGAAGGGGGGGTCAATAGGGAGTTAGAAAGAGAGAAGCGCGAGAGGGAAAACAGATATACATACCATCTATCAGGTGAGAACGAGACACAGGGCTGGGAAGAGGTGAAGAAAGACACGTAAGAAAGAGTACTGATAGCTACATAGTACTAAAGAGTACTGAAGCAACACAGAGACAGGGCAATAAAATCGAGAAACAGTGTAAGTCAGAAGGTAAACAACAAACGTGATCTAAACCAACAGTTACAATGATAAAATCATAAGTCAAAATGAGCGAAAGAGAGAAGTGCGAGAGGGATAACAGATATACATACGAGCTATCAGGTGAAAAACAGTCACAGGATCAGGAAGAAGGGAAGAAAGACACGTAAGAAAGATTCCCTAAGGAGTACTGATAGCTACACAGACACAGGTCAATAAAATCGAGAAACAGTGTAGGTCAGAAGGTCAACAACAGACGTGATCTAAACTAACAGTTACAATGATAAAATCATAAGTCAAAATATGTGAAAGAGAGAAGTGCGAGAGGGAAAACAGATATACATACCAACTATCAGGTGAGAGAGAGACACAGGGCTGGGAAGAAGTGAAAAAAGACAGGTAAGAAAGATTCCCTAAAGAATACTGATAGCTAAACAGAGACAGGCCCAAAAAATCAAGAAACAGTATAAGTCAGAAGGTAAACACCAAACGTAATCTAGGCCAACAGTTTCAATGATAAAATCATAAGTCAAAATAAGTGATCAGACTAGAGTCACTTCTGTGATCTCCAATTCCAGCCTCTCCCTTTTGTTTTTCGTTGCAGCATAGGGGTGGGGCTTTGTCTCCTGTTTCACACTGTTGCCTTAGGAGCTGAGGTAAAGTTTGTTGCTAGGTGGGCGGGGCAATGGAATTCTCTGCCTGGAGAATGGCGAGGCAGTTTAAGTAGATCTGTTTTTCTCTGCTTGTCTGGGTCCTCTGGCTTGGGGTCTCATGCTGAGTGCCTCAGCCAGGGTGGACCCGGAGTTCCAGAGCTCCAAAGTTCCAAAGGGCAGGTTGTAAATGACGAGAGTGGTGCTGGGACCCTACAAAGTATTCAGCCAGTAATGGAACCGGTGTCTCTGAGGGGCGGGCGCTCAGAGCCTCCCTGTGAGACCTGCGGTGCCGGGTGCTGGGCCGGGAAGAGAGGTGGAGGGAGCAGGGACCCAAAAACTTCCCCGCACACTGCAATACCTGGCCTTAGGAAATGAGGTAAAGTTTGTTGATAGGTGGGCAGGGCAATGGAAGTCTCTGCCTGGAGAATGGCAAGGCAGTTTAAGCAGATCTGTTTTTCTCCGCTTGTCTGGGTCCTCTGATTTGGGGTCTCACGCTGAGTGCCTCAGCTAGGGTGGACCCGGAGTTCCAGAGCTCCAAAGTTCCAAAGGGCAGGCTCTAGACAGCGAGAGTGGCGCTGGGACCCAACAGAGGACTTCAGCCAGAAATGGAACCAGCGTCTCTGAGGGGCGGGTGCCCAGAGCCTCCCTGTGTGACCGGCGGCTTGATGCCGGGTGCCCGGGCTGGAGACAATGCAGCCGGGGAGGGATCTGGAGGGGGCTGGGACCGGAGACTTCCACACACGAGTAGACCGGCAGCAGTGGGGGGAGGGGCGCAATATCTGGCCTTGCGTGGGACTGAAGTTCCCGGGCCTGCCCCCAGCGCGGTTGGTGGTGGGCTGGGGGATGGGGGTAGCGAAGTGATAGCCTTTTTGGGAACTCACGTTCAGAGAATCTCACAAGTTCACCTATGCCGTCGCCATCTTGCCCCGTCTGTCCACATCTTTTTTCTATTGGTAAATAAGTAAATGTTGAATACTTAGAAGGTATAATGTCTGTGCTTTGTAGTCAAAGAAACTGTGATGCAAGAAGACAAACAATTTATTCAAGTTCACATATTTAGTTGTTGTATCTATCACAGCACTCAACATATAGCATGTGCATAATAAAGAATACATCTTTTTTTATTTGGGGTTTTTTTTATCTGTAATACATTTATAATTGCACTTATGCATATGCGTATGTTATTTCTCTTTCTTTTTTATATTATTCATGTATGTTACTTTTCATTTTTGCTTAAACATTTAATATTGACTTTAGAATTATCATTATTGATCTGCTTCACAGATGATACATTTCTTCACAGATGAAAACCCACTTAATCACCTTTTAGTTCATTTCATGTCATAGGAGTACTGTATCTTAGATGCTCTTCATTAAATAGCTCAAAATAGTGACGAAGTCAAGCGACAGTGAGTAGGCTGGGTTCGGTGGCTCAGCCTGTAACCTCAGCATCTTCAATTGTATGCTTGACACTGTAAGTTTCTCCTTCTGGAGTGCTGGATGTTTTCGTGTTCCTATGCACCTTTAGGAGCTTTGTCCTGGGATGCAGATAAGTTACTTGGGAACAATTGATTCTTTTGGTACTACTTCCCCTGGTACTGTTCATTTGTCCCACTGGCTCTTTCTTGGTACCAGGGTACTTTCCTCACACACATGTGCTGGATAGTTGAGGGGGTGCTTTGTTGATCTTCGGGGCACTTTATGCTCTTCTCTGCTCTTTGATATTCTGTCCTGAGAAATCTAGCTTCTTTGTGCTGCAAAGGACTTTTATTCCTTTTATAGTTAATACCTGTTTCATTATAACACAGGCCACTTTAGGGAGACTCTGATAGGCAACATCTGACCGTTCCTGTAAAGCTTCAAGTTACCTGTAAATTTAATGTTTCCTTCTTTACTATTTTCCATTTCATTTATAAAATGTTGAGCCAGGCAGAAATGAGTCCTTAGGGTTACAGTCTCTTGTAGAAACCTCCTAGTTTGCAGTCAGTCCATTCATCTGCAGCTATTGATCAGTTTCTGACCACATTTCCACCTGGACCTTGTGAGATAATTTCCTTAAATCATGTCTATTACGTTTGCTGTATTGGATTCCAAGACTCTGCTAAAGCAGGATTTGCCTTGCAAGAAACAATTTCTTCTTGGTGAAACTATGCTAACTCTTGCTAATCATTACTTAAAGTACTATGTGCTCAATAACCTTCTCCAAATAATTCATTTTAGTTTCTTTTCAAAGTTTCAAGTCAATTTTATCTACTCTTCAAGTAAGACTCTGAAGCTACTTAGACTTTAGTCCATTTTAAAAGTTATTTTTCTTTCTGAGTGTTTCATTTTGGATAATTTTGACTAGTTGGAAATTTCTTCTAATGTAGTTATCCTTTCTTCTATGA
>NW_007233223.1:0-2471 GCF_000164805.1 Carlito syrichta | reverse complement strand
AAAACAGAGATCTAAAGATACCTGGAAACAAATGAAAATGAAGAAACATCTTACCAGAATATCTGAGATGCCATGAAAGCAGTATTAAGAGGGGGATTTATATCGCTACAAACACACAAGAAGAAAATGGAAGGAGCACACATTAACAGCCAACAAGTCACCTAAAAAAGTCCAAATGCAGGACACAGAAGACAAAAAGAAAATACAAAAAAATCAATGAAACAAAAGCTGATTCTTTGAAAGGATAAACAAGATGGATGGTCCCCTAGCTAGACTGACCAAGAAAAAGAAATAAAAAACCAAGTAAGCACAATCAGAAAAATAAAAGATGAAGTCACATCTGACCCTGAAGAAATACAAAAGATCATTAGAGACTACTATGTACACTTGAATGGAAACAACTTGAAAACCTAAAGGAAATGGAGGACTTTCTGTCATCACATAACCTGCCTAGGTTGACACAAGAAGAAATTGAAACCCTAAATAGACAAATAACAATCAAGGAAAATGACTATGCAATAAGAAATCTACCTACAAAAAAAGCGCCCTGGACTAGATGGCTTTCCAGCAGAATTCTACAAGACATTTAAGGAGGAGCTGATTCCAATCCTACTGAAGGTATTTCAGGCGATTGAGAAAGATGGAACCCTCCTCAAAACATTTTATGAAGCTAACATCACATTGATACCCAAGCCAGGTAAAGATCCAACAAAGAAAGAGAACTAAAGGCCAATATCTCTGATGAACATAGATACTAAAATTCTCAACAAGATCCTAGCAAACAGGATTCAACAACACATCTCAAAAATCATTCATCATGACCAAGTAGGCTTCATCCCTGGGACGCAAGCCTGGTTCAACACTCGTAAAACCATAAATGTAATTAAGTACATCCACAGATGTCACAACAAAAACCACATGATTATATTATTAGATGCAGAAAAAGCTTTTGCTAAAATGCAGCACCACTTCTTGATAAAAACCCTCGAACATCTAGTCATACGAGGAACATACCTCAAAGTAGTAAAAGCCATCTATGAGAAACCCCCAGCCAGCATACTACTAAACGGACAAAAATTGGAACCACTTCCCCTGAAAACTGGAACAAGACAAGGATACCAACTCTCACCCCTCCTGGTCAATATAGTACTGGAAGTCCTGGGTAGAGCAATCAGAGAAGAGAAGGCAATCAGGGGTATCCAAATAGGATAAGAGGAGATCAAATTATCTCTCTTTGCAGATGACATGTTCGTGTACCTTGAAAACCCAAGAGAATCTGTCAAAAACCTCCTTACACTGATAAAGGCCTTCAGCAAGTCTAAGGATATAAAATAAATGTGCAAAAGACAATCGCATTTCTTTACACCAATAATAAACAAACAGAACCCCAAAGAAAAAGCACAATTCTATTCACAATAGCCACAAAAAATGAAATACCTTGGCATCTTCCAAACCAGAGATGTGAAAGACCTTTATAATGAAAACCACAGAACTCTGCTCAAAGAAATCAAAGATGACACAAACAAGTGGAAAAATATTCCATGTTCACGGATTGGAAGAATCAACATTGTGAAGATGTCCATCTTACCTAAGGCAATCTACAGATTCAATGCAATACCTATTCAAATTACCAGCAACATTCTTCTCAGACCTAGAAAAAACAACACAGAAATGCATATGGAAACACAAACGACCAAGAATAGCCAGAACAATCCTCAGCAAAAAAAAAAAAAAAAAATATCAGGTTGTGTCACATTACCAGACATCAAACTTTACTATAAAGCTACAATCACCAAAACAGCATGGTATTGGTATAGGAACAGGCATATAGATCAATGGAATAGAATTGAGATTCCAGAAGCAAAACCTCAATTTCTCAATCAACTCATCTTCAACAAAGCCTCCACCACCTGCCACTGGGGGAGAGGACAACCTATTCAGTAAATGGTGCTGGGAAATGTGGCTGACCACATGCAGAAGATTGAGACAGGACTCCTATCTATCCCATTAGTAAAAATTAACTCCAAATGGATCAGAGACCTAAATGTAAAACCTCAAACAATAAGAACCTTAGAAAATGAAGGACATGCTCTCATGGAAATTGGAACTGGCATCCAATTCCTGAAGAAAACCTGAAACCCACAAACCATAAGGGATAAGATAGACAAGTGGGACCTCAATAAACTGACAAGCTTCTGCAAAGCCAAAGAAAACATCAAGGGAGCAGGGAGACAGCCTACAGACTGGGAAAAAGTATTTGCCAACTCCAGGTCTGACAAAGGCTTAACATCTTGGATCTACAAGGAACTCAAACGTGCTGAAAAGAAAAAACCAAACAACCCCATTATAAAATGGGCAAAAGATATGAAGAGACAGTTCACAAAGGAAGACATCCAAGCAACCAACAGACACATGAAGAAATGCTCAACTCTCACTAATATCAGGAGATGCAAATCAAAACCATACCGAGA
>NW_007233222.1:0-3382 GCF_000164805.1 Carlito syrichta | reverse complement strand
ATTTATTGTAGAGATGAGGTCTCGCTGCCCAGGCGGGTCTCAAACCCGTGGGCTCAGGCAATCCACTCACCTCAGCCTCCCAAAGTGCGGGATTACAGGCTAAGCCACCGAGCCTGGCTGTGAATTTCAATTGAAAAAGAAAACACACACACACACACACACACACACACACACAACCTGCTGAGTACATCCCAGGGTAGACATGCTACAATTTGCTTTCCTTCACCCAAGTATATGCAATACAGTAAGGACTGGTATATGTTCAACTGCAGGCTATAATTTTATTGATAGACTCTGATGACATTATTAAATTCATAAGGGCAAAGAGCAAGTGATTTGCTCATGTCACTAGAAATCTAATACACAATTACAGCCTTCATTTAGAAGACTTTTGGAACTTTTAAAAAATCAGTAGGGATGCATGATTATGAATACCTGTATTTTGATCATGATGATAAGGGAGAAGAAAAAATATGCCAATTCCTACAGAGATAATAACCCTAAATTCTTCAATTGCATGAGGATAACTGATTTGGCAAAATTCTGTACAAATTATAAGGGAAATGGCAAGCAGAAAATGAGAACAAATTTGACTCATTCCATAAAGATTCTGTAAGCATTCATCTATATGCTCCTATCTGCTAAATGTACATTCAGATCTTAACAGGCAAAATCAAGTTTGGATCTTTTAAACTGCACATTACAAATGGGCTCATATAAACTCTTGTACATGAAATGCAGGAATAAGGAAAAAAGGATGCCTCTTTACTCCATGTCAATGTGCTCAACTTTCACATGAGCTCAGCAGGTACTATGTATCCTTATTTGGATAGCACAAATTTGGGTGAGGGGTTTTTAACCCCTGAAGAGCCACTCATTCATGCACTTTCAAAACATCAGCCTAACAGATTCTCATGTGGGTTGGAGGGCATATGGAGACATGTCAGTCCCAAGGAAGTTCCACTACTCCTAAGAGGAAAATTTCCTGTTGACAAGTAAAGAGTTTGCTTCCTCTCTGTGGTCAGTATATTTATACTCCTAGTCATGAGGAGGCTAACTGAGTTACCAACAACAGGTTCATCTTTGTAGTTCGTGCTATCGATGGGAGATCCTGGAGGCAACCAATATATATAAAAGTGAGTTGTAAACAGATCTAGACTAAAGCAATTGAAAGACAGATCATCTGGAAAATAAGTAGAGTTAATTGGGTAAGTACAAATGGCCCACATAAGGAAGCTATTTGATGTAACTGAGAAATGCTATTCAATGAAACTGAGAAAAATCACAGTGATTCATTACAATCAAATACTGCTCTGTAAGTTGCAAGACCTTATACTGGGCTGAGCTCTGCCACTAATAGTTGTATAATTTCAACAAAACATTTAATTTCTCTGGCTTACCGTTTTCTCACCTTAAAACAAAAGGCTTATTCTCTAGGACATCTTTCCATTTGACAATTCTATTTTCACTTGTGTTTTTGTTATATAATAGTGTAACTACTGGATGTGTCTGATGTATTAAAGACATTGTCCGTTTACCTACAGTTTTTGAGGTGTGTGTGACCCCTCCCACAATTTGATTAGTCTGTTAGTGTCTACTACAGTCACAAAGCCTGAAGGCTTTGTGTATATATGCAACTTGACTTTTATGCAAGACTCAGTGAAGTTGCATGGTTACTAAACTCATGGATGATACATGAAAACTGGCTTAATTAAAACCGCTATTTAACAACAATAAAAATAATCTCATCTCTACATTTCCAAGGAAAAACTAAGTCTTCTCCAGAATGTACAAAACAGAGCACAGAACAGTTACCCTTGGTTAATAACGAATATCAGCTATGTAAGCTGAATGAAGACTGTGATTCATGTAAATACTATAGCTCTGTTTTAAACATTAAATTAAAACTTTTTTAAACTAGTGAGTGAGTGAGGCACAGATGATGGCAAAGCTTGCATATTTAAAGTTATGTCTGTTTACTTTCCATGTATAGTATAATGCCTTGGAAAATTCCTACAGAATGTCAAACATCTGGATGAAGCAATCAGCAACACATGTTGGTTGCTGTCTGACATCAGTCTAAATACAAATCAATTAATTATCTATATTTGGTGAGTATCAGTACTTCTGACACTAGACAGACAAAAAAGCAACACTCTTATTTGTCCCCAAGCTAAGTCATGTTTACACAATTTTTCAATCTGTTTGCATAACTGATTCCACAGTTCTTCCTAAATAATATAGGCATAGATCCTATAGGATGACTGGTCTGCAAGTGACCAGAAAGCAACCACTTTACCACTTCTGACCTCTAAAATGCCATTGAAAGCATCACCAATCAAAGCAGCGATATGGCTACCAACATTCCACCAAGTAACTTCTTTACTTGCTCAGAGGTATATGACTACAGGTATAATACAACATTGTATTATTTCTTGACACATAAATCTAATTTTCTGTTACTAATACTACTTACTATACCTAAAAACAACATAAGCAGATCCCAGTGTGTAATGCCTGAAATCACTTTAATGCTAAGAAAAAAACAGCCAGCCCTATGAACCAGATGTTAAATAAAAATAAAATCTTCTTTCAATTGAAATGTGTGGAGAATTTTTAATAGCGTATACACTGTTACATTAATTTAACTTGAATTTTGCAGGCTGAAGTAGCACATTTTGAGTGGCTTATGGTTTTGATGTGTCAGTAAATAATATTTAGCTCAAAGTTCCAAAAGCCCCAAAATATAAGTTTAGGGTAAATTAAAGTGGAAGCTTAGATGGAAAAGACTACAAAAGAAAAGAAAGCACCTTGACAAAGAGCTATTATACCTGATAGTCTCCATGCAAGACCATTGAAATGTGAGCTTTGGTATTCAAAATAGAAAGGATACAATCATGTCTGGTTAACTTACAGGAAACAGTTCCAGAGACAATTTTACACTAACTACAGTGATTTGGGCAATTTTAAAAATGAATAGCAGCCAATTTCTCTCCATTATACACTGCTGGCAGAAAATAAAACATTTTTCTTTGAATTGATTGCCTTTGGTTTTGTTAAATCATGCATTCTGTCAACATGTGGTCACCATTTTTACACGGGCTTTCTGCTTCCCTAGAAAATAATGAATTCACAGTCTGAACCCTGATATTAATATGTAATCTTGCAACTGTAAGGCTTCTTCTATTATCACAAAATGAAGAGATAAGAAATGGATCTGATATCAAAAGAAATGAAACAAAAAAGGGAAGATGATGATGACAATGACCAAATAGGTATAAAACTCAGATTCTTGTATCTATCCCACATTCAGATGAAGAAAATGCTCACTCTAATCATTTCCCTGACTGTAACACAACAGGATTGTGTGAAGTTCATGATT
>NW_007233221.1:8878-20624 GCF_000164805.1 Carlito syrichta | reverse complement strand
TTGGTCCTGGTTCCATCCTGGAGGAGGAATTCAAAGGGGAAAGCTTGACTGGACTGATAGCCCACTCCCAGAGGAAAGGGATATCATGGGAACGAGGGAATAGGAGCAGCTGGGAAGAGGAGCAACAGAGACCACATCTGACTGGGGGGGTGGAAAAGCTTCTGGGGCCAGGGGAGCAGAGCACTCTGAAAGGGGCAGCATGTGGAGGACTGGAAGGAGGTCTCTGGAGGTGATTTCTGGGACAACAAAATCTGTGGCAGGGATGTAAGAGTCAGGGATTATGAAATGATGCATTTTCCTCCCTGTGCCATTCTCCACCCACCCCCTGAATCCTGGAGTCTGAGGCCCCAGGGGAGTTCAGTGGCATAGGACCATTTATGGGTGGCATCTGAAATCCACCAAGTAACTGAAACTCTGTGAGGGAGACCATGAAAGGTCAGGAAGAAAGCTGCATAAGCATCCAGCAGGGGTATGCCCTCAGGAGGGCTCCTATGCTCAGCTTTCATTGTTACTTTACTCAGTCCTCTGGGGTAGGCTGCCTGGCCATACCTCTGTTTGTGTTATCATTGTCGTCGACCAATGGGACAGAAGAACTTAGGCCCGCCCTTCACATTCTACATTCCATTGCCTGTATATTCCAGTCCAGCCCAGTCTGGCTCACATTCACAGCTACATGGTAGCTGCTGGAAGAAATTTCACAGTGGTTGCTGGGATCCAGGTCAGGTGATGTGGCCCTTCCCTTACTCCCTTTCTGTTCCCTGCCTCTTGTGATGTCTGAGGAAACCCGAAGGAGCAAATTGGCTGTGGCCAAAAAGAAGGTAAAACACTCTAGGTCACAGACCTCCAACTCAACCTGATTCCCCTCCAATGGCAGGACCATGGTCAAGTCTGTGCTACCCCTGAGGCACACCGGTGGCCTATGGCAGCTCTGCGGTCTCTTAACCAAAGTCTTTTCCGTCAACCCCTGCCCTCTCCAGTCGCCCTGGGATGACTTGTAGGTGACTCCTGGGGTTCCCCACTCCAGACATGGCCCTTGCCTCCTGCTGCCCCAAACTGGAGCTCCCTGAGCTCCCATCACCAAGAACCTGAGTTCTGGCCCTGCATTCCCCTTCCCCACCAGGGAGTGGTGACTCTGGTGTCAGTGGAAAGGAGTTAAATGTGTTTAGGTCACACACCCCCTTGGGACTAATTACTGCTTTGAGCACAGCTTTTGATCTTACAACTCAGTCCCCTATGTTTTCTTTCTTCCTTTCTGGTTTCTCTGGTTGTGGCACAGGTTTCCAGTTGGAAGGGGACTGCAGACTATGGGACCTCAGACCGAGAGGTTTCGGGCTTCCTTATTCCCTTAACTTAGAAATTGACAGTGTGAAAAGCCTACACTCCAGCAGTGAGCTCACATGTTGGCACTGTCTCTGGGTTGCAATGAGAGAATGGATTTGATTTGGTTTTCTTCCACATTGCTACTCTCCAGAGAGTCTTTAATTTTTTTTTTTCTGCATTCGCTACCTCACATTTCAATTCCTCATGATTTCAGGACTCTTCAATCATTGTTCTCTGAACTGAGATCTGCTTGTGGTGTGGAGCAGATCCTGGAAAACTGAACTTAACAGTTTGAATATTCCCAAAACCATCTTCTCAACCTAGGGTGCCCTGAGTGCCAAAGGATAAATATGGGGCTTCTTTCTGAAGCATCAGTTTTACTTGATTCTCTTGAGAGAGAACAAACAATTTATTTGGAGATATCATTTGCATAGGTTTGTAAGATGATAATAGACTTTTCACTGAGATGACGTCTGGATTCTTTTAGGTTCCCATATTCATTAGGAGTGTGTCTTTGCTGATTTTGTCATTAGGATACATTGATGTAAAAGTTTGAAAAATACTGGTGTGCAGCTGTAACAGAAGGACTACAATGTCTAGTTTTTTGGGTTTTTTTTTTTTGTTTTAGTTGGAGTCTCACTCTGTTGTCCAGGTTGGAGTGCTGTGGCATGCTCACAGCCACTGCCACCTCAACCTGGTGTGCTCTTGCTATCCTTCTGCTTCAGTGTTCCAAATAGCTGGAACCACAGGTGCATACCACCCTGACTGGCTATTTTTTTTATTTATTGTAGAGATGAGGTTTCCACAAGTTGCCCAGATAGGTCTTGAACCCCTGGGTTCAGGCAATCTTCTTGCCTTTCCCTCCCAAAGTAATGGGATTATAGGTTGTGAGCCACCACATCTGGCTCTTTTAAAAAATATATATTATTTTTTGAATTGGGATCTCACTCTGTTGCTCAGGCTGGAGTATGGTGGCATAATCACAGCTCACTGTAGCCTTGACCTCCGGGCTTAGGAGATCTTTCTACCACAGCCTCCTGATTAGCTGGGACAACAGGCACACACTACCACCCCTGGTTAATTTTTTGTTTTGTGTAGAGATAAGGTCTTTCTATGTGCTCTGGCATGGTGACTTACACCTGTAATCCTAGCAGAGGCCAAGGTGAGAGGATCACTTGAGCCCAGGATTTTGAGACCAGCTTGGGTAACATAGCTAGACATCATCTCTACAAAAAATAAAGTTAGCCAGACATGGTGGTACATGCCTGTAGTCCCAGCTACTTGGGAGACTGAGGCAGAAGGATCATCTGAGCCAAGGAGATCAAAACTGCAGTAGCCATGATGGTGCCACCACACTCCAGCCTGGGTGGCAGAGTGAGACCCTGACTCAAAAACAAGAAACAAACAAACAAAATAATGAAACAAAAAAGCTGTCAGGTAGGATGTGAATGTAGTTCTCATACTGCTTTTCCTTTCCACCGTTAAAGGAGTATCAGCAGAAGCACAGCCCTGGTGTTCCTGCAGGAGTGAAGAAAAAGAAAAAAGTAAAAAAATGACACCATCCCTGAGACCACTTCTGGTGGTTGCCACCCACCTGAGGATGTGAGTCTTGGCTGATCAGGCTCCCGGGAATAGGGGAGGGCAATAGAGGGTAGTGGGTAAGAAGATTGTCAAAGTATTGGTTGGGTAACCTAATCCTGAGTAGGCTGGGTGTGATGGCTCATGCCTATAATCCCAGCACTTTGAGAGGCTGAGGTGGGAGGAACCCTTGAGTCTAGGAGTTCAAGACCAGCCCGGGCAACACAGCAAGACCCCATCTCTATAAAAATAAACAACAACAACAACAAAAAAGGTGGGTTAGAATCCTGTCTCTTCCTCCAGTAGTGATATGATTTGGGGTGCTGTTTTCACATCTGTAAAAAGGGGTAATATTGTGTTATACTAAAGAAGTTTAAATGAGACTTTGCTTTTATTTATTTTTATATGAGTCACTGGTACAGGGCCTGGTGTGAACAGTTGCTATTTGATGTTCCTCATCCCCAGCTTCAAGGAGAAACCAGGCTAGTGAGAATAGCCACTTGCCATTAAGCTGTCCCTCTAGGAAGCAGCAATAGAACCCCTGGATGTGCAGAAGAAAGGGCACTAGGATTAGGAAAAAATAGTTCAAGTCCATCTTTATTACCAGCTTCTGGGTGATCACAGAAAAATCACTTGTTCCATGGTCCTCAGTTTCTCCTCTGTAAGATGATGATATTGGATCAGGTTGGTAGCTTTTAAACTGTACTCTCTGTTCAAATGAACCTTGCCCCGAAGTCTGGTTTTTAATTCATTCTTCTGCATCCTGGGCCTGAAAAGAGGATCTAGTGAGCCAAATAGGTCAGGTGACTCAGCTCTATGTGACTGCTTCACTTGGGGGACTTTTCCATCTGTTTCTGCCTCTGCCAAGGCAGCAGGTAGCCATATGGAGGGTGGCACAGGCCCTGGTGTTGATCTCTGCTCTTCTGCAGCATTCCATTGCCCTGCCCTGAACCTACCTCTTCCTCTTTTCCTGACTTTCTTGCCTCTCTCTAAGCTGCTTTTCTCTCCTCCATCCTTGTTTTTCCCTTCCGGCCTCCTGTAGATTTGGAACTTTCTGAAGGTGCTGGAGTCCTACCTTAACTGCTCCAGTGGGGTAGCACTCTCCCCATTGGACAAGTGAAGGTGAGGCAGTGTGGATAACCCCTGTCTAGCTCACTCTCTGCTGCTGTGCATGCCCCCAAGGCTTCTCTGGCTTGGGGGATACTTTGCCTCTGGCTTATGTTGCTGCCATTAACCTTCAGCCTGTTGATATCCTCATCTTCATCTCAGTTGATTGGTTTTTTTCCCTTTCCCCCATATCTTTGATCATCTGGGAGAAGGCGAGAAATACCTTGCAGGTTAAAGGTAACTTGGGAATAGCTTTAAGAGCAGGTGTGTAGAATTTGACTTTTGAATGCCCAGAGTGGGACCATTAGACTAAGTGAGATTAAAGAACAAACCTTTCTGTCTTACTCTCTGGGCATCTGTCCCCAAAAGACCAGTAGACCATGTAGAAACTTGTGATTTTTCAAATTCATAACTCATATTGGCTTAAGACTAAGGAAATGTAGTATTAAGAGAACTTGAGTTCATATTATAGTTGCAAGGATTGAAATTATTTTTTCAAAGGGACTAACTGTAAAGATGTGAGGCTAACCAAACATGAGTGACCAGGACATTCTGCCCCTGAGTTCTCTCCTTTTTTTTTTTCTCCTGAGTTGGGATCTCACTCTTGCCTAGATTGGAATGCAGTGGTTCCTCCTGCCTCAACCTCCTGAGTAGCTGGGATTACAGTCACGCACCATCATGGCTGTCTAATTTTTTAAATTTTTTGTAGAGACCGCATCTTACTATGTTGTCCAGGCTGGTCTTGAGCTCCTGACCTGATGTGGAGGCTGGGCATTGTGGCTCTTGCCTGTAATCCCAGCACTTTGGGACACCAAGGCAAGAGGTTTGTTTGAGCCCAGGACTTTGAAACCAGCCTGGGAAATATAGCAAGAACTCATCTCTACAATAAAAAAAAAAATCAGCTAGATGTGGTGATGTATGCCCATAGTTTCAGCTACTTTGAAGGCTAAGGCAAAAGGATCGCCTGAGCCCAGCAGGTCGAGATTGAGTTGGGCATAATCGTGCCACTACACAGCAGCCTGGGTGACAAAATGACACTCTGCCTCATAAAAAAAAAAAAAAATCAAATGGACACAGCTTTATTCATTGGACTCTTGATAGAAAAGGCATTTTGTTAAACAGTGCAGGAAATTGAGGAACAAGATGGGGTGCCCAGTGAGTGGGGGTGACTTCTCTGAGAGGGGCAAGAGATAATTCAGGAACATTCCAGATGCTCAGTGTGGGAGGGGTGGTCCTGAATGGACCAGAGGCTGGAGGAGGTGACATTTGAGGCTGATCTGAAGATTAAAGGTGAGTAGCATTCATCCATATGGAGAGAATTGAGAGGTAGAGGGGACAGTGAGTTTATGGCCAACATTATGACCTCACAGAACACCTTTCAGGGATGCAAGGAGCCCAGCAAGGGAGGACAGTCGTAGGAGGCGGGACAAAGCTAGGAGGCGACCTCCTCCAGAGTTGATATTGGCATTTTCTCCATATCTAACTTGCCTGATAGACTCTGCCAAGCCAGAGGAGCAGAGCTGAAACAGAACCAGATTCTGTTGGAGAGGGCATGGGGAGAGGGATGTGAACAGGGTGCCTTTGGCTAGAGCAGGAGAGTTTTTCAGTGATGACAGTTATTTCCTCCAGTCTGTAAGGTCTTTCTAGATGCTATGACTCAACTTTTTGGCTTAGAGGTGAGACTGAGTGGCACGCTGTAAGGAACACAGGCCTAGAGGGGTCTTGTGGCCATGTGGCCATGTATTTGCCTTTTGCTCTGCCAGTCATCCAGTTGGTGAGGGAATCTGGGACCTCAGTTTCCTCATAGATGTTTATTAGCTTGCTCTAATGATGTAGGATTTTGTGCCCAGCCCAGCCCTAGTCCCTGTGTTCTGGAAACAAAGGCCAAGGTCCCCATATTCCCCTCCCCCTCTATTTTTTCTTTTGTCATAGTTTTACTCTGTCGCCCAGGCTGGAGTGCAGTGGCATAATCATGGCTCACCATAGGCTCAACCTCCTAGGACCATGGATTCTTCCCACTTAAGTCTCCAAAGTAGCTAGGACTATAGGCATGCACCACGACACCCAGCTATTTTTATTTTATTTTATTGTAGCGACAAGGCCTTGCTATGTTTTTCAGGCTGGTCTCAAATTCCTGGGCTCAGGCAGTTGTCCCATCTCTGCCTCCCAAAGTACTGGTATTAGAACCCTGAATGGCTGTGCCTGCCCTTTGTTGTTTTTAAACCTGCTATATATCAAAAATGTTGCACATACGTTTTCTACCCTGGAAATGCTGACCTGTGATTGCTATATTCTGCATAGACTGATAACATTTCAAGAAATACAGAGTAATGGAGACAGGAAAACACTAATGTAATGGAACATTTTGAGTGGAGTATGCATTTTCTTCTTTAAACTTCATTGTTAGCTGCAAGACTTAAAATTATGAAATAGCTTGGTTGTTCACAAAAGAATCATGCTGCATGCATTGAAAAGTCTTCAGGAAAATACTTTTTCCCCCTTTATGAGCATTCCTGTGTCGAATCTTGGAGATCAGTGAGAACCCCAGATGCCAGGAAGAACCTAGAAACTGCCAAGGACCCCTCAAGTCTCAGACCTGACCAGGTGTGCTCTGACCTGTCAGATTCACTTGTACCGTTGTCAAGGCAGCAACAGGATCCAGGGCTATGGTCACAGTAAACTTGCAAAGATACAAAGACAGCTTGGCTCATCCTCAGTTCTGTCAGCCTCTGCGGTGCTGGCTTTAAGGATGGAAGTAGATTGGGGTTTTTAGAGACCAGCACGAAAGGATCCAGAGAGCAGGCAGCCCTTTCTATAGAAAAAAGGGCAGCCGGGCTCAGTGGCTCAGCCTGTAATCCTGTGCCTATGGGAGGCTGAGGTGAGTGGATTGCCTGAGTCCACGGGTTCAAGACCCACCTGGTCAACTTGGCGAGACCTCATCTCTACAATAAATCAAAAAATTATTAGCTAGGCATGGTAGCGCATGCCTGTAGTTCCAGCTACTTGGAAGGCTGAGGTGGAAGGATTGCTGGAACCCAGCAGGTCGAGGCTGAGGTGGCCGGAGTGGCCACTGCACTCCAGTCTGGGCAACAGAGTGAGACTCCAACTTAAAAAAAAGAAAAGAAAAGAAAAAGAGAAACAAAGGCAGCCACTCCCTCACGAGACCGGCTTCCCTGGTCAGGCCTTGGCTCCCAAGTGTTTACTTGTCAAGCTTCAGCTAGTCAACCATCTGTTCCACCCTCTGCCCATCTGGCCTGTGGGACATTAGACGCTCTCTAGAGCAAGAGGCTTGAGCCTGGAGAGAGGCTAGGTAGGGCTCTGATCAAGGTGTATTCACTTGGGGATGAGGGAGAGATTTCTATGTGGCTCCATGTCCTAAATCCTGGGATTGCCTCAGCTACTATTGCTATTCCCAGAAAAATGGCTCCCAACCGCCAGGCTGCCACAGGGCAGACCTCTGCTTCTCAGGTGTTTTCTTGGTTGGGTCAGTGTTTCTGGAACTGGGAGGTTGGGGTGGGGGTAGTGACCATGAGGTGACTGTGGTTTATTCTCTTGTATATCCAGAGAACAGGCAGAGGGTTCTAGTTGGGCTACTTTCTTTCCGGGCAAAGGCATGGATGAGAAACACATCCAGTGGTCTGGGCAGGGAAGAAGGGAAGGAGGAAAGGAGGAGAGTTAGAGGGCAGATTTTCAACTTCCCACACTGAGCATAGTGTCTCCTCTGTTACCATTTTCTGCCCAGCAGGTCCCAGCCTATGATCACCCTGTGGCATGAGCTAGGCTTCTGGAAGAATAGTACTTTTCTACTCCCTGACTTGGCAAGCCTTCCTCCTGCCTGCCATAGCTACCACAGGTCAGAGCTGATGCTATCTTTTGCTGAGCTCTAGGGAGAACAAGGTCCTCATGTGTTTGTGAAGGAGGTCATGCCGCTTTGACCTTTGGCTGTCCAGCAGCCCAAGGCCTGGGCAAGTCATTCCACACCCTCAAGTGGCTTCCATCATGTGTGACTGTCATTGTGACTGCAGCAACACCTGTCCTCCTTGCTCTGCACCCTTGTGTCCGTGGAGGGCAGTGAGGTACCCTTTCCTGAATGGTTCCCTAACCCTGTGGTGTGTTCTGTGACAGGCATCCAAGGACCATGCCACTCCTACACCATGACCTGCTGATGATCCCATGACACCTGGCAGTGTACTTTTACCCAGTGCTAGTGCCACTAGCACAGTGACACCTCAGATTTGTGCCTCTTCCTCTGTGTCTGCTGCCCTCCCAAATGCTCACCCCTTCCTTCTCCCAGAGGGCTATATGTATGTGGATTCTCTCCTTTTGCAGGTAGCTTGGTTCCTAAGTCAAGTGCCCTTCCTGGTGATTGGGGTGGTGAAAGCTGAGGCTGGGCTTTTCCTAGAGGTTTGGGGATATGGACGATTATTGGATTAAGCTTGGCTCACCCCGACCCTTGGTGATTCTCATTAGAATTTGAATGATCACCTCATGTTTTCTTCCCAAACAGAACCATGGTGAAAATGGCACTCATCTCATGGATGAAACCAAGTGAGTGTCTCCTAGAAGGGCAATGCTCCCTCAGCTGAGGGGGTCAGGGCAGGCTTTTGCCCGGGACCCTGTTCCCCAACAAACCACCCGCCCTAACCCCTGTTTCTCCATCTCTAGGACTTTCTCATCTACTGAGAGCCTGTGACACCTTTCTCAGTAGCTCAGTGGTCTTATGTCTGAGATACCCCCAGGAATCAGGGCCCATAAGAGGGGTGAGAGGGAGAAGGAGAGTGTGATGGAAAGAAACTGAGACAGGGATTCTTGAGAGAGAGGGCAGATATGGGAACAGTGACATGCTGGGTGATGTGGTGAAAGCCACATCTTCGGAGCTTCTCCCTTAAGGCTACACAAATGAAGTGGGACCCTAAGACTATCATTTGAGCCTGCTGCAGAAAAGACTGAATGATAGCTGCTCAGGAGGGGGAGGATGGGGATGAGAATGCCAAGAAGTTGGCACAGAGGGTGACGGGAGGAGGGGCCCAAGATAGGCAGGAAAGAGAACTTTGCCAATTGATGGGGAAGAAAGGAAATCAGTCAGAGGCTCAGACCTTGAGCAGGACAAACGTCTCAATGTAAATGCTCATCTCTTTCAGTCCAGTATCTGAGTTAATGGTGAGGGGCCTGCATCTTTTGCCAGCATGAGAGATCTGGAGGTAGGTGACCCTGGACCAGGCTCAAAGGCCCCGCAGGCCAGTCCCCCAACCTCCTCCCATAGTGGGAGCTGGTGCCTCTCTGCCAGGTGAAATGGCCCACACCCTCAGTCCTAGCAATTGCTTTCTCTACCTCCCCCCAACCCTCCCCCACCTCTCTTCTCTGCATGCACCTTAGAGCCAATACCAAGAGCTCACAATAGCCCTGGACACCAGCTATGCAGTGAACATTCAACTAAGTAGAACCATAGAGGAACTGGTAAGAGTCCAGTGGGGTCTCCTGATTCCAGTCCTGGGTCCTGTTTCTCCTGGCAGCTCTGAAGAAAGATGCTGGGGGCCCCTGTTGCCAAGGAAGAAAGGGTGCTAGGGTGCCCAGGCCTCAGCTGGAGAGACCCAGAGCATTCAGCGTGGCTCTTCTGTTGCTGCTGTGTCTCCATTCTCTTCTCTGGACACTCCTGCTTGAGTCATTACCATACATGCCTTGGCCCACACAGGGCATTGGAATCCCTGTATTCCTGCCCAAACTCTGTCACTCATTTCCTCTGTCTTAGATTTTGAACAAGTCGCCTCTTCTGCCTGAGCTTGAGTTTCCTGAGTAGATGGAATTAGGGTGTATCAGAGGCCTCTTTTAGCTCTGAGAACCTAAAGTTTAAAGGCCTGCTGAAATGGAAACCTCGGGTCGGAGGACTTCTGTCTGTACTTTCATTCCTGTGTCCCTGCTATTAAAAAGAATCTGGGTTGGGCACAGTGGCTATCGCCTGTAATTCCAGTCCTTTGGAAGACCAAAGCAGGAGGATCACCTCAGCCTAGGATTTTGACACCAGCCAGGGCAACATAGTGAGACCTCATCTCTACAAAAAATAAAAATATAAGCCTGCTGTAGTGGCATGCACTTGTAATTCCAGCTACTCAGGAGGCTGAAGTGAGAGGATAGCCTGAGTCCGGGAGGTCTACGCTATGGTGAACCATGATCGTGTCACTGCACTCCAGTCTGGGCAACAGAGGTGAGACCCTGACTCAAAAAAGGAAAAAGAACATCTGACCTGCAGTTTGTTTTCAGTGAATGCACCCTTCCATAATCACAAACTTGCCGAATGATAGCCTTTCTTTTCTCAAACTTCATTTCTAGATATTTGTTACCGTCCTTCAAAAAGAATTCAGGCCAGGTACAGTGACTCATGCCTGTAATCCCAGCATTTTTGGAGGCAAAGGCAGGAGGATTGTCTGAAGCCAAGGGTTCAAGACCACCCTGGGCAACTGAGTGAGACCCCATCTCTATAAAAAAAAATTAAGAAGTGAAGAGAATCCAGACTCAGCCTTTCCATTCTGTAGTTGTGAGCAAAAACCATGGAAAGCTCAAACGCTCTTTCCCTGGGAGCTTAAGCAGTGGGTATCAGTTCATGTCCCCACAGGTTCTGAGAACTTTGCCTTTAACACCCATTCCTGGCCCTGCACTTCCCTTCTTGGTCTAGGGAAGTGGAAAGAAAGAGGCGCCCTCAAGTCACCTTTCTTTGATTTTCCCCACAGAAACTAGAGAAGCAGGAAACTTTGGATTAACTGGAAAAAATTAAAACAGTTTCTTTGCTGCTGAGTTTGGGGGTGAGTTCCAATGTCGAGCCCCTGTCTCATCCTGCCCACTCCAAGCCTGGGGAGGCTCACCACCTGTGTTGTAACCCCATACCTGCAAAGTCCCTAATAATCTGGTCTCATGAGTGGGCATGTCCTGGAGCACTGATGTTATTCTCAGAGCATGTCCTTTGCTGTGCCATCTCTGCCTCCCCCTATAAGAGATCAGTCTTCCCTCTTCCTCTAGGAGAAAAGAGACCGTCATCAAAAGCTGGAGAAGGAGCAAAGGTCCCTGCAGGAACAACTGCAGGTGAGTGAACTGTGTAGCACTCTCCTGTATCCTCTGGAGAACATTTCCTTCCTTGTCTCTCAGTACTTGTATGGTTTGTCTCCCAAACGTTCACATCCAGACCATCAGTATCCTGGTGTCCGAAAAGGTGAAATTACAGATGTCCCTGACCCACACACAGCAAGTTGTCAATCACAAAGTAGGTGGATGTTCTTCATCATCCAGCTGGCACCTGGCAGGCCTTCAGGGACTTGTCTGGTCTTCATCTCCACCTTTTTCATTCTGGGCGAGACCAAGGAGCTTGCTGGCCACCTGCAGTCCTGCCGACAGCACATGGGAGAGTTGGAGTACACTCTGCCATTTCCACACAGCAGAAGCATGTGGAAGAGGCGAGCCATGCCACCCACCCACCATGTCACCCAAGCTTTCCAGATGGGGTATAGATCTTAAATGTCTCTTTTGAGGGATGGAGGATGCAGATTCCCAGAATGCAGCGCAGGCCATTTCTAGCTGGTGTTGTAGTGTGCTTATTAGAAGCAGCCAGTGGATGAGTCGCCTGTCATGGGTGACTTGTGGGGTGCTGTGGGGCTCAAGCTGTGTATGTGGAGGCCAGAGGCCAAGTATCCCTCTGCCATCACCTAGCTATTGCCTTGGCCAAGTGAGACAAGGGAATATGGTGATTGGGCTG
>NW_007233221.1:7953-8858 GCF_000164805.1 Carlito syrichta | reverse complement strand
CGCAGTGTTTGTTTCTAAAGAGAACTCAAAAGAAGCTTTTAGTAATGTTTCCCAGGTCCCCAAGGTTGCTTTCTGTCTTTAGCTAATCTATCATAAAAGTGTCTGATTAGTATATTATGAGTTCAGTGAAAACCCACTCTATAAATGTTAACTTAGAATTTTAACTATTGAATTAAGTAAAAACCTTAACGGTTAATCTTCATACTAAATCTGTGAAAACAGTGTTATAAATCACCTACATAACTCCTATATAAGTGTTAGAACTTATAATGAATTCATAATGAACTTACTATAAACTTGTGCTTCTAAAACACCTTATGTCTAAACACTAAACTACATAATTCTAAATCAAATAAGGAGTGAATATACTTATATCATTTTTTACTCAAGCAATATCTAGTAACTTATAACCAAGTGAAAGAAAGCATTCTTGATGTGCTTCAGAGTTTAACCCTTGCATATGTTAGAAAAGGCCAAATGACATAGTGGGAAATGGAAAAATGAACCAAGACATTTCCAGGTGAGCTGTGAGTACTTCATATAAACATGCCATTTTCTTCCACGACTGCACAGAATTCTTTGACGGTACCAAACAGCAAAGGTGGAAGACAGAAGGGCCTCAGCTTCCCAGACTCGCCCTGTGGCCTTGGGTCTTTGACCCACCAGGACCCTGTCAATCAGGTGGGCCTCCAAGGCTGGCTCCCAACAGGACCCTGTTCCCCAACAAGCCGCCCACCCTAACCCCTCTTTCTCCATCTCTAGGACTTTCTCTACTGAGAGCCTGTGACAACTTCCTCAGTAGCTCAATGGTCTTATGTCTGAGGTACCCCCAGGAATCAGGGCCCATAAGAGGGGCAAGAGGGGGAAGGAGAGTGATGGAAAGAACCTGAGACAGGGATTCCTGA
>NW_007233221.1:0-7933 GCF_000164805.1 Carlito syrichta | reverse complement strand
GACACTTCTGCTTGAGTCATTACCACACTTGACCTGGGGTGGGATGTGGCCCCACAGGGCATTGGAATCCCTGTGTTCCTGCCCGAACTCTGTCCCTCATCTGCTCTGTCTTAGATTTTGAACAAGTCGCCTCTTCTGCCTGAGCTTGAGTTTCCTGAGTAGATGGAATTAGGGTGTATCAGAGGTCTCTTTTAGCTCTGAGAACCTAAGGTTTAAAGGTCTGCTGGAATGGAAACCTCGGGTTGGAGGGCTTCTGTCTGTACTTTCATTCCTGTGTTCCTGCTATTAAAAAGAATCTGGATTGGGCACAGTGGCTCTCGCCTGTAATTCCAGTCCTTTGGAAGACCAAAGCAGGAGGATCACCTCAGCCCAGGATTTTGACACCTGCCAGGGCAACATAGTGAGACCTCATCTCTACAAAAAATAAAAAAATAAACCTGCTGTGGTGGCATGCGCTTGTAATTCCAGCTACCCAGGAGGCTGAAGAGAGAGAATAGCCTGAGTCCAGGAGGTCTATGCTATGGTGAGCCATGATCGTGTCACTGCACTCCAGTCTGGGCAACACAGTTGAGATCCTGACTCAAAAAAGGAAAAAGAAGAACATTTGACCTGCAGTTTGTTTTCAGGAAATGCACCCTTCCACAATCACAAACTTGTGGAATGATAGCCTTTCTTTTCTCAAACTTCATTTCTAGAGATTTGTTACCATCCTTCAAAAAGAATTCAGGCCAGGCACAGTGACTCGTACCTGTAATCCCAGCATTTTTGGAGGCAAAGGCAGGAGGATTGTTTGAGGCCAGGAGTTCAAGACCACCCTGGGCAACTGAGTGAGACCCCATCTCTATAAAAAAAAATTAAGATGTGAAGTGAATCCAGACTCAGCCTTTCTATTCGGTAGCTGTGAGCAAAAACCATGGAAAGCTCAAATGCTCTTTCCCTGGGAGCTTAAGCAGTGGTTATCAGTTCATGTCCCATAGGCTCTGAAAACTTTGCCTTTAACACCCATTCCTGGCCCCGCACTTCCCTTCTTGGTCTAGGGAAGTCGAAAGAAGGGGGCGACCTCAAGTCACCTTTCTTTGACTTTCCCCACAGAAACTAGAGAAGCAGGAAACTTTGGATCAACTGGAAAAAGTAAAACAATTTCTTTGCTGCTGAGTTTGGGGGTGAATTCCAATGTCGAGCCCCTGTCTCATCCTGCCCCCTCCAAGCCTGAGAGGCTCACTGCCTGTGTTGTAACCCCATACCTGCAAAGTCCCTAATAATCTGGTCTCATGAGTGGGCATGTGCTGGAGCACTGATGTTATTCTCGGAGCACGTCCTTTGCTGTGCCATCTCTGCCTCCCCCTATAAGAGATCAGTCTTCCCTCTTCCTCTAGGAGAAAAGAGACTGTCATCAAAAGCTGGAGAAGGAGCAAAGGTCCCTGCAGGAACAACTGCAGGCGAGTGAACTGCGTAGCGCTCTCTTGTGTCCTCTGGAGAACATTTCCTTCCTTGTCTCTCAGTACTTGTATGGTTTGTCTCCCAAAGGTTCACATTCAGACCATCGGTATCCTGATGTCCAAAAAGGTGAAATTACAGATGGCCCTGACCCACACACAGCAAGTTGTCAATCACAAAGCAGATGGATGCTCTTCATCATCCAGCTGGCACCTGGCAGGCCTTCAGGGACTTGTCTGGTCTTCATCTCCACCTTTTTCATTCCAGGAGAGGCCAAGGAGCTTGCTGGCCACCTGCAGTCCTGCCAACAGCACATGGGAGAGTTGGAGTACACTCTTTCTGCCATTTCCACACAGCAGAAGCATGTGGAAGAGGCGAGCCATGCCACCCGCCCACCATGTCACCCAAGCTTTCCAGATGGGGTATGGATCTTAAATGTCTCTTTTGAGGGATGGAGGATGCAGATTCCCAGAATGCAGCGCAGGCCGTTTCTAGCTGGTGTTGTAGTGTGCTTATTAGAAGCAGCCAGTGGATGAGTCGCCTGTCATGGGTGACTTGTGGGGTGCTGTGGGGCTCAAGCTGTGTATGTGGAGGCCAGAGGCCAAGTATCCCTCTGCCATCACCTAGCTATTGCCTTGGCCAAGTGAGACAAGGGAATATGGTGATTGGGCTGTGAAGGTATGGAAGAGTGTCTTTAGTGTATTACCATTTGTGTAGAAAGAGTGGGCATGTATGTACTATTTATAATATTCACAAGACATGTCTGAAAGGACTTATGAAAAGCTCAGGGAAGCCAGGTACAGTGGTTCCACCTATTTGGCGGCTGCGTTGGGAGGATCCCTTGAGCCCAGGGGTTTGAAGCTCTACTGCACTCCAGTCTGGTCAACCCTGTCTGTATAAAGAATAAATCAATAAATATAATAGGAGAGAGGAACTGGATGGCTGGGAGACATTTCACTTCTGTACCCTGTGAGCTTTGGACCCTGTAAACGTGTCATCCATTCAAAGAGTAAACTCAGGTTTAATTGAATTGTCCCTTTCTGTCTGTGCCCCCAACCCTAGGGAAGAAATGGACTTAGAGAGAATTAGGTGGACCGGGTATTCAAATCCCAGCTGTGTCTGAGTGATCTTAGGCAAACACTTGACCTCTGTAATGTTTTTCATAATGGGGATTTGATAGCTATGTCATATGGTGGCTGTGAGGATTAAGTGGGATTGTTAGCATTGGTAAAGCACTCAACAAAGTTTCAAGCAGTGGTGAGAATAATGCTAATTACAATGCAACATTACTTCCTATCTCTGGGCTTCTGCTTTCCAGCTGTAAATTCAATCTCTCCTTGCCTCTTCCATATTTACTGAGTTCTATTAAAAAACAGTGCACGTCACCCACCACTGGCTTGGAAATGCCTTGAAAAGCATACGGTGAGGTTCTGGGTAAGGAAGTGTTTGTGAAAAATTGCTACTATAGCTACTGATATTTGTATGCAAGCCACATCTTCTGCCTGGTCATCCTGACTTAACCTTTTGGTACTTGCAGTACAACAAAGAACTAACCAAAGAAAAAGATGCCCTCAAGCTGGAGTTATACAAGAATAAGTAGGAGGGGAGGAGGTGGGGGCAGGCGAGGGATCCTTATCACTGGTAATGTGGGAGCTGGGAGGGGTCCAGGGGAGCATGGTGAGGGGCACTTACACGCTTGGACGTGTGCATAGCCACGCTCTAGTCCCAGCTGTGCCACTGACTTGTGTCCTCTCTTGCCTGCCACTTAAAACTCTTGACTCCTGAGGTCCCTTCCAGCACCATGGTTCTGTGGTTGTGTGGTGAGGACAGTAGCATGGGTTGATCACCAAAGTGGTTCTTTCTGTCTTCATTCATTACTCTCTCCACTGCCTCTGGCCACAGCAAAAACAATGAGGACTTGCTGCAGCAAAAGTCAGAGCTGGAAGAGAAGCTTCGAGTCCTGTTGGCTCAGAAGGCAGCCATGCAGCTCGAGGTGAAGGACCTAAAAAAGAAGCTGGAGATGTCAAAGCTCCTTCTGCAGCAAGTGAGAGGTGGCGGCTCTTGGGGTGATCTGAGCCCCATCAAATTGGGGTCATAGTGTCTAGTGATCCTTGCCAGGGTGGCCTTCATCAAAGAACTGGGTAATTTGGATCCTTGTTCTTGTTTTGCCTTAGGAACCCCCAGAGATGGCTGAAAATTGGCAGATGAGGGCCCTGCCTAGATCTGTGGAATCAGAATCTCAGGGATAGGACTTAAATATTTTCTGAAATGCTGAGTGTGGTGGCTGACACCTGTAATCTCTGCACTTTCAGGTGGTCAAGATTGGAGGATGACTTGAGCCCCAAAGTTCAAGAGCAGCCTGGGCAATATAGTGAGACCTAGTCTCTACAGAAAATTAAAAAAAAAAAATAGCTGTGCATGGTGGCTCACAACTGTAGTCACAGCTACTAGGGAGGTTTAGGCTAAACAATTGCCTGAGCCCAGGAGGTGGAGGCTGCAGGGAACTGAGATGTACACGGAGTCCAACTGGGGCGACAGAGTAAGAACCTGTCTCAAATATAATTGTAATAGTAATAATAGTAATAATAAATTTTTAAAGCATCCTTGTTGAAAGCCATCATTTCATAGATTACATTTCTATGGCTAGCCCACGAGTCTGCTTACTTCCGCCACATGGTGATGCTAATGAGGGTAGAAGTCTTTACTGACCGCAGGTTGAAGGTTGAGCCTAGCTCCAATCCTCCTGGGGGGGGGTGCATTGCGTGTACCAACCTGGGCTCCTAGATCTCACTATTCAATTCTCTAGCACGTGTGACTCCTCAGACAGCAAGCAGAAGTTACAGCAGGCCGTGGAAGTGCAGGCACAGCTGGAGATATGTGTGGGACCGGTGAGACTTTGCCCAGGGAGGTTGTGGGAGGGAGGTAGCCCGGGTGGCCAGAAACAGGTGAGGGCCAGTGACAGCCCCTTCTAATTCGTGCCCATTCTTACAGCTCATGGAGTCACAGAAACAGCTACAGATGGAGAGAGACAAGTATGCGAATGAGTTGATCCAAGAGACTGCCATATGGCAGCAGAGGATGAAGAAGATGTCAGACCAGGTGAGGGCTGACCCCTAAGCCCCTGCTTAGATGAGTCACTTGGTCTTTCTGGGCATCTGGCTTCTCTTGCTGCTCGAGGCGGTCCTGTGTTTTGGGTACATGGTGGTGGGACAGAGGGGAAGATGTGGCCTGTCCATCCACCAACCCCTCGCTCCATGACTCCCCCTCTGTACTTTAGGCAGGTGGGCATATTACAGGAGGAGAAGGAATGCAGCCTGCACCAGATGCAGGAGCTGGAAAACAGCTTGTTTCAGCAGAGGAAGCAGACAGGTGAGATTGGGCTGGGAGGACCGGGAGCAGGCCTGGTGTCAGAAACTGTGGGAATGGCCCAGAAAGGTGGGTGGGCAGCTTTGTGGCAGAAGGAAAGAGGTCCATGCCAGTAGTTGGCAAGTCTCGTCATCTGTGTTAGCCTCAGTGTTCCCAGTTCCCATCTGCAAAGAGAAGGGAGTGCCTATTGTCAGTCATCCATGGTTGTCTTGAGCATAAAAATGTAATGAACTCTATTTGAAAATAACTTGGAGGCTGAGCACAGTGGCTCACATGTGTGATCCCAGTGCTTTGGGACGCTGAGGCAAAAGGATCACTTGAGTCCAGGAGTTCAAGACAAGTCTAGGCAGCATAACAAGAACTTGTCTGCACAGAAAATTTAAAAAAAACTAGCCGGGTATGGCAGGGCATTCCTTTAGTTCCAGCTACTTAGGAGACTGAGACTGAAGGATTGCCTGATGCCAGGTGGTTAAGACTGCGGTGAGCTGTGATCATGCCACTGCCCTCCTGCCTGGGTCACTCCTGACTCAAAAAATATAAAACAAAACAAAGTGGATTGAAAGATTGACCATCATTCTGATGTGAGAATTACTAGCTTAGGAAATCAAGGTTTGGGATCAGGTGCCTGGATTAGGAGCTGAGGGCCAAATAGAGGGTTTTTGAGAATCCAGAGGCCTGTATGCTTCCTGTATCAGCTGAACCTCCATGTCCAGAGCCCCCCAGCAGGGCCATCTGAGGTAAAACAGCAGCTACAAGTGGAGACTAAGTGGCTATGCACAGAACTTGAGAGCCTGCCAGGACAAATCCAGGCCCAGGTGCAGGACAATGAGAATTTGAGTCACCTGAAGCAGGAGCAGGGGGAGCAGCTGCTGGAGTTGGAGTGGGCTGCCAAGCACTGGGATGAGCAGGAGAAGCAACACAGGTAGGTGCTGGAGACCATCCAGAGTGAGCGCACCACCACCAGCCACGCAGTCTCTTGGTACCACCTGCTGAAAGAGCAGCTGGCCGAGCTGCAGAGTGGCATCATAAGACTGGTGCACCACCCCCAGCTGCCTGCCCTCCTCCCCACCCTCAGGGCTTTTGTTTACCCACCTGTAAAGTGAGCGGCGAGCCTCCCATGAAATGGTACCCTCGAAGTCACCCCCTGAGCCAGAGTCCTGCTCTGCTGTCTTGGGGGAGGGGGTGTGACCTTCCAGTCTGCCTCCACCCTTTTCTGTGCCATGGAATGTGAATACCTGGCTTTGTTGCTACCCAGTTTGGTTGCTGACCAATGTACCGATTACTAATAAAAATATGGAAGTCAGCAGTGTGCTGCACTCAGAGCAGCATGTCACGAAAGAGCTAGCCAAGAAGTTGGGCCAGCTTCATGAGAACCTGGGAGAATTGAACAAAATGTTAACCCTCCCCATTGGAGATGGGGTGGGAGGTAGGCACTAGCCTCTGGGTAGGGGAGGTGCCAGCCAAGACAGAGGTCACTCTGGCCTGGGTGACATGTGACCCCAGCAGCTTGCAGAGCAGTCCTGTGACTGTTTCTTGATTCCATTGCTCCTTTTAGAGGTGGCTAGCCCTGGGCTCCTCCAAGGTCTGGACATAATCACTTAAGCTAGAGGCATTGAATCCCCCTAATAAGGAAAGATTATTATGATGGAGGCTCCCTTGGTTCAAGCTGGATTCCAGCCTGGGCTCTACTGGTGTCTAGTCAAGTCCTTGGCATTTCTAAGCCTTGGTTTCCTTAATGTAAAAAGGAAGTTTTCCCAGCATGGGAAATCTAATCCCAGCACTTTATGAGGCTGAGCCACAAGGACCTTCTGAGCCTTGGAGGATTGCTTGAACCTAGGAGTTCATGATCAACCTGTGCAGCATAGTAAGACTTTTTCTTCACAAAAAAACCAAAACAAAACAAAGAAACATTAGCTAGATGTGGCGCATTCCTGTAGTCCCAGTTTAGGAGGATCTCCTGAACCACCAAAGTCAAGGTTGCAGCAAGCCCTGTTTGTGCCACTGCATTCCAGACTGGGCCACAGAGTGAGACCCCGACTCAAGGAAAAGTAAGTGAGGCATTTTCCTCATAGAGGTGTTGAGCTTAAATGTGATAGTTCATGTAAAGTAGTGGGCATTTAGTGTGCAGCTAACAAGGAGATGTTGGTTGGCTACCTCTGCTGTTCCACCCATCTGTGGCCTAAAGTTAAAGTGGTGGGAAAGAAGGTGATGGGGTGTGAGACTAGGTGAAGGGACTCTGGGCAAGGGAGGCTCTGGGCAAGGGAGGCAGTCCCATAGGCCAGAAGTGAGGTAGCCGGACCCACAGTGTGCTACCCTATTTATGGACTTGGGATCTGGAAACAGGCCACCACCTGCCCCCATGTCTGGGGTCTTCCTGAAGGTGGAACTGAAGCACCAGAAGACTCAGAGTCTGCAGGAGAAGCAAGACCAGTATTTGTCCCATCTGCAGCAGTACATGGCTGACTACCAGCAGCAGGTGGCCACCTATCAGCAGCTGATCTCTGAGAAGGTGCTGCACAAGGAGATGCTGCTGCAGACCCAGCTCATGGATCAGATAAAGGATGAGGCAGTTCAAAGCAAGGCTGAGACCAAGCAAACCCGCCAGGAGTTGCAAATGACCCAGGTGAGGGAGGTGCCAGGGGCTGGCCTGAGGGGGAGGACCTGGCCATACTGGGCCTTCTCACTCTCACCACCCACAGGAGTGCTTGCAAGCTGCCAACCAGCAGAACCAGGAGCAACAGGCCCTGCTGAGACTCATTGATCTCCCCATGGAAGGTGAGTGAGTCTGAGGAACCAGGGTGACTCTAGCAGCATGGAATTGAGGGCTTAGAAGAGGACTTTAGAAGAGTTGATCATTCTGCTTGGGTGAGGGGCTGGCCCCAGGTTGCACAGTGAGGGTGGGGCAGAAGTAGCCCCTTGGCTTCCCTTGTTGGGTTGTCTGAGGACCCCTGTGACTGCCCCACCAGATTATGAATTGGGCGCTTTGAGACTGATGACAAGAACAAGGTGCCTCATCAGCCCGTGCTGAGCATCCCAGAGTACCATGAGAGCCAAGAAGCCATGGTGAGCGTGACCCCTTACTCTGAGGCTGCCTGGGTACTCTTATTGTCTTGGTTTCCCTTGCCCTCTA
>NW_007233220.1:4113-11543 GCF_000164805.1 Carlito syrichta | reverse complement strand
AACATCCGCAAAGTTCTCTAATTATCAACCAACTTAAAAAACTAAAACTAATGTCTGTTATGATGCCAAACATGATGTTTATAATTTGCGTCTATGGATCCCTGAGAGGGATAAAGAGAACACTGACGCACATTCAACTCAAGGCTCCCAGGGGTAGGAGGGTGCCGCCTGCAGTTTTTAACCATTGTTGTGGTTTCAAACACCAACAGGAAGGGGAGAGAGAAAGTCAAGTGGAGGGACAAAACTTGGCAGAAAAATTTCCAATTCACAAATTTCTTGTTTCTACTAATGGATTCTTTTAATGGACTACTATTTTTTTGCATCCCCCAACTCTTCGAATACCAATGGCATACATAACAAGATGAGTAGAAGAAGCAGGGCCAATAGTGGCCTAGAGTGGCCCAGCAACTTGTGGTCTTTGGCCTTATGGATCCTGTCAACATGAAGGCCTCTGAGGCTGGCTCCTGACACTGGTTCATTGGAAGGGAGCAGACCTCATGATAGGGCCCAGAGAGAAATTTGGAGGTCCCGTACTGGGGTTCACGCCTGTCATCCTGGTGATCTGGAGGATGAAGCAAGAAGATGGCCTGAGCCCCCATGTTCCAGACCAGCCCTGGCACCTTGGTGAGACCTTGTCTCTAAAAGAAGGCAAAAAAATGAGCTGAGCATAGTGGTGCATGCCTGTCATTCTAGCCATATGGGAGGCCCCAATGGGAGGATCTCTGGACCCCAGTTGGTGGCGTCTCCGAAGGCTGAGAGTGGATCCCTGAGCTCTGGCCTGGGTGACAGAGTGAGACTCCGACACAGAGTACTAATACCAACCTCCACCACCACCACAACCACAGACTGGTCTCAGGGGCTCAGCCTGGCCTCCCAACCTTTTTGAGTGCCAGGCAAGTGGAAGATGTGCCTGTGGAAGATGTGCCTGTGGATACAACACCAGCCTAGAACATGGGGAGACACCTCCTCTCAGCCATCAAAAATCAATCCAAAGATTAGCCAGGTGTGGTGGCACAGGCCTGTGGTTCCAGCCACTTGGTAGGCCGATGAGGGAGTAGAGCCTGATCCCGGCAGGGGCTGTCTGTGGTGGCCATGACCATTGCCCTGTGCTCTGGTCTGGGAGACAGAGCGGGATTCCAGCTCTAAATAATAATAATCACCACCACCACCACCACTCCTGTCATCCAGCATGAAAGGTCACCCTGAAGGATGTGAGAGGAAAAGGCACTTTCTGGCCTGTCATTGTAGAAGGTTTCAAAGGTGGCCACTGGGCATGTGCATCCCACACCTTCGGCCACATGCCCAGAAGGCCTGACTACAATCTCCACACAAGTCCCAGTTGGTGTCCAACCTCTGGACTCAGATAATCTCCCACTTCGAACTCCCAGGACATGGGGCTGAATGTCATGAGCCATGGTGCCTGGCATGGACTTGCAAGTTCTGTCTGTGGGGGTGATGCAAAGGAATGCCCTGAACAGAAGCCACCACATCCTGTGTAGCTGGGACCAAGGATGACACCACGACAAGCTTCAATGTTTGTATTCCAGTGAGCAATGAGGTCTCACTATGTGACCCAGGGTAGTCTCAAACTCTCTGGCTCCAGTGGTCCCATGGCTTGGCCTCCCAAAACCACAGCCCGATTGGCTGCTGATTGACCATCTTTCAGAAACTCTATGACCAAGACCTCGGCTTGCTTCCCCTTGACTTTTATCTGTTCACGATGATCTCAAATACAGACACAAATGTTTGTTTTTCTTTTCTTTCTTTTTTTTATTTTTTGAGTCAGAGTCTCTGCCAGTGACCAGCTCCTGCCAGGGTCAGGGTACCCCAAAGGTGGAGATGGCATTGGCGATTGGGGGGAAGAAGAGAGAGAGAAAGAAAGAGACTGGACTCTGGTCTAGTGCAGAAGTGATGTGTGTTATTGGGAATTACAATGGGTCTTTTAGACACAAAGTCAGATGTGGGAGGGGCGTCCCCCACCCACTGGAAACTTTAATCCATGAAAATTTAATCAATGATTGCCTTTAACCCCTTTCATATGATAATCTTAAAATCCCATAACAAAGGATAACCTAATCTGTGACTGGCATATTCTATAAGCCTTTTTCATCCTAAGCTGATTGATTTATGCCAAGTCAAACAATTCTATAGAAGCTTAAGCATTTACTTTACAAACGAAAGTGGCCCATCCCAAAATGTTTGGAATGTGGCCCAGTCCAAAGTTCACAGTGGGCTACCTGCAAGTAACTCAGTTGCATTCTTTCAAAAAAATGGTTGTCTTCTAAAACTATATTCTACAATTTACACCATCAATAAATCCTAAGATCATGACCCAGAAGCCTGTGACCAATACTAAGGTTCTTAGATGTGACACGAGTTTGAATTATAAGTTGTGTGAAAGCCAAAACTGCAGTTTGCGCTTGTTGTAGCAGATGGTGTGCTCTTCTCCCACCTCAATGTCTCGGACTACACGCAGTAAGTTTGTCTTATGTTTTTGGTCCTGCATTCTTTTCTCCTCCCAGTTGTTAAAGACGTTAAATGCTGTGTCTAATAGTTATAGTTGAGGGATTTGTAGGCCTTTTCTAATTTTTGGAGTTTGCGCCAGTGCTGACTGAGAGATAAAATACATCCAAAATAACTTTTCCTTCCAGTCTAGTCTGCTTATTAACACCTATTTTGTAGTTAGCTAACAGGATTCACTTATATGATTCCTTTACTTCCATCTGGGAAAGTTGAACTTGAGAGAAATTTATCATAAGAAGACAACAAAAAAGAATTTTTAACATCCTTATGTCTGAGCCACCCCCTTGAGAAGGAGGGGTGAGAAGTCTGGAGTTGGGGTTTGGGTTCTGTGGCCTTTGACACCCATGCCTTCTCCAAAGGTAAAAGAGAAAGACTGAAGGCTGGGATCAGGGGCTGTGGCCTTTGGCATCTAGCCCTTCTCTGCAGGTAAAAGAGAAAGACTGGAGGCTGGGGTAAGGTGCCATGGCCTTTGGCACCTGCCCCGTCTCCGAAGGGGAAAGACTGAAAGTCAGAGCTAGGTGCCATGGCTGTAGACACCTGCCCTTCCTTCCCAGATAAAGGTGAATGGACTCACAGAACAGATTACAAGAAACAAGAATAGTAGGGAAGGCAGGAATTGGAGTTAAAGGAGGAATAGGAGAGGACAAAGGAAGTGAAAACCCTTATTTTGTTTACATTTTTCTCCGGTCTATTCCTTTGATTCAGCAGGATTCTTGCCACCTGTCTCAGTCTTTGGGTTAGGGGAGGCATTTCAAATGAGTTGATCAGGAATCCAAACAGGAGTTGACGCATCCTGTGGAAATATGCAAGCATATCAGCTCCCATTGGTTAGTAATATATCAGGCCCTCTCCACTGACCTGTGAGAAGATACTTCCATTTTACCATAGGTTTAACATTTCCTTCTGGGTTCATGTCCAGCCATAGCTGAATTGCCTGAAGAATCCGAATTTAAATGGTTTATAACAAATAAAGCATGATTTAAAACATGATGAGGGAACTATACCTAAACTCCCCCCTTGTAATTTATGTATTTGAGTTTTTAAAGTTTGATGGACTCTTTCAACTATGGCTTGACCCTGTGGGTTATAAGGAATTCCTGTAGAATGAAAAATATTAAATTGAGAACAAAACTGTTGAAAAGATTTTGATGTATATGCAGAGCCATTGTCAGTCTTAAGTTGTTTTGCCATACCAAATTGTGAGAAACATTAAAAAACGATTCACCACGTCCTTGTAAGCTTCTCCAGGTCTTGTTGAGGCTAAAATAATGTGAGAAAACGTATCCACAGTAACATGCACATAAGACAATTTTCCAAATATAGGTACATGAGTTACATCCATTTGCCATAATACATTAGGTTTTAATCCTCGTGGATTAACTCCTTCTGGAACATTAACAAAAGTAGGACATGCTGAACATTTCTTGACAATCTGCCTTGCTGCTTCCCTAGGTATCTGAAATTCATAACTTAAAGCAGTAGCATTTTGATGATGAATGTTATGAGATAGTTCAGCTTGAGTGACTGCCTCTGTCTCCAAAGTTGCATAGATGGCAGGTTTTGTTAAATTATCAGCCAATTGATTACCCTCATGTAGAGGTCCCGGAAGGCTGGAATGACATCTGACATGGCCAAGGAAAAATTGCTCTTTTCTAACATGAATCAATTGTTGCAGTTGTATAAGCAATTCCAAAACTGTGATTTTACTAACAGGAATAGTTGCTGTCTCAATACGAGGGAACAGTCCTTGAACATAACAAGAATCAATATACAAGTTCAATCTCTTGTCTTTTAGAGCTGTAAAGGCATATAAGACAGCTCTTAATTCTGTTTTCTGTGAAGAAGTCTCTGAAGTACTTAAAACATGAGATTTGTCATTAATTACTGCCACTGCTTTACCATTAGAAGAACCATCAGTGAAAACCAATACTGCTCCCTTGAGGGGGACTAAGGAACATGCACGAGAAATAATTATAGGATTACATTTCACAAACTGTAACAATGGATTTCTAGGCAAATGAAACAAAATTTGTCCTCTAAAATCAATCAAAGCCACTTGCCAATCATTAGTTTACAACAAGGTTTGAAACTGACTTTTGTCATATGGGATGATGATATTTTCCACATCTTTTCCAAACAATTCTGCACTTCTCTGTCTTTCTTTGATTATTAACAAAGTTACTAAGTACGGATAAGATGCTAAAACTTTTTTAGAGGAAACTGGTAAATGTAACCATTCCATAGGTCCTTCCTGCCACAAGTGCCCTGTTGGGGTATGAGAAGCAGCCAACAAAATTAATTCCCATGGTATATCATAACTTACTCTTTTCACCCTTTGGGACTCAATGGCCTTTTCCACAAGAGTTAAGGCCTCTTTTGCCTCTGTTGTTAAGACTTTTAGAAGTGGGGGAGGGATTCTCCTGCAGTATATAAAAAAGAGGATTTAAATCTGCAGTAGTGACATATAAATAAGGTCTCAGCCAATTAATATCTCCTAATAATTTCTGGAAATCATTTATGGTAACCAAGTGATTCTTCCTTAATTGTAGAGGTTGATGACTCACAGTTTGAGTGTTTAACACTCGGCCGAGATAAGTAAAGGGTGGGTTGGTTTGAATTTTTTCAGGAGAAATTTTCAAACCACAATTAGCCAATGCTGTTGCTGTTTCATTCAAAACATTATGCAAGTGAGTGTGATATGCATGAGCCAATAAAATATCATCCATGTAATGAATTAAATAAAGTTTAGGATATTTGTTTCTTATATCCTGCAAGGTTGCATCTACACACCTCTGGCACAAGGAAGGGCTGATTTTCATACCTTGTGGCAGGACCTTCCATTGATATATCTGGAACGGCTGCTTTAAATTATGAGAAGGTAAACTAAATGCAAATATTTTTCAGTCTTGAGAATTCAAAGCTATAGAAAAAAAGCAATCCTGTAGATCAATAACTATGATGTTATAATCAGCAGGAATAGCAACCGGAGATGGCTGTCCGGGCTGAAATGCACCCATAGCCTCCATGATGGCATTAATGGCTCTTAGATCCTGTAAAAGTCTCCATTTTGAAGATTTCTTTTTTTTACAACAAATATAGGAGTAGTCCAAGGACTGGTAGAAAGCTCTATATGGCCAGCCTCCAATTGCTGTTGAACTAATTCTCCTGCTGCCTTAAGTTTCTCTGAGGGCATGGGCCATTGTTCCACCCAAACTGGTTTATCATCTTTCCAGGTAATTGGATCGGCAGCCTCAGGAACAATGGCCCCCAGGACAAATTTGAAAAGTCAATACCAGACTGGTCTTTCCTTTCTGTTACCTGAACAGGTCTTTTATGTCCTGTTTGTTTTTTTCCAAGCCCCTTTAAGGAATTGCATCCTATTTGTAGCGTTTGCACTGACACCTTCTCATCTGGACTATACAGAAGCATGCCCATTTAAGCAAGAATATCGCATCCCCAAAGTGTAATGGGGATGGAAGGAATGATGTAGGGACAAAAGGTTCCTGAAGTTTTGTTATCTGTCCAATTTAAGATTTGAGATCTTTTGGCTACAGAGGACGCTCGACCAATACCAATGTGTCCTGATGGGGCTGCTTGTGTTGGCTAGGAAGATGGCCAATCTTTCCCAGCAATACAAGAAACATCAGACCCTGTATCCAGCAGACCTTTAATTTTAGCTCCCTGAATATATAAACCTTTTAGAAGTCTGGAGTTAGTAATTTCCTTGGGTAAGATTAGTTGGCTGTCAACTGACTCATATATTCCTTTTCCTAACAACATATTGCTAGAAATGTGAAACTGATCTGGATCCCTCTGCTGGTTAACAGCCCTCTGGATCCTTACCTGATCTTCAGATTCAGTTTTTCCATAGTAAATAGGCTCCTCCTGACAAATAGCTTTTAGCAAGTTGTCGCCAATCTTGTGGTGTCATCCACCGAGTGGAAAATTGTTCCATAATAGTAATAGTATAAGGAGCCGTAGGACCATACTGAGCACAAGCCTCTTTAAATTTCTTAACCAATTTATATGGTAGCGGCTCCCAATGAGGTGCCTCATTTACTATGCCTTCTTCCATATAAATTACTGGAAAGCAAGAAGACAAGGTAAAATCTCCCTCTTTCTCAGCCATTTTTCTGGCTCCCTGCATACCTACATTAGCCAGAGACACATACCCAGGTGTGAATTTCGGAGTTTTCACCTTATTTCTAGTAAAGGATATGGGAGGAGGTACCTTGGCAACATTACCAGGATTTTTTCGCTTATGATACCCAATCACTTCCTCCTCCAACTCCATTTCCTCCTTGGGGAAAAATACACCATCTAAAGGAGGTGCTGAGGCTACGGCCAGCAGGGAAGTGTCTTTATTTTTGGCCAGAATTTTAGAGAAATCATACTGTGGATTTAAAGCATCTCAGATAATATTCCATAAAGCTAAGGCATACAAAATGCAAAAGGCAAGCCAATTGGTTCCTCTATCGGACAATATGTTCAAAATACTAGTAGACATGTTCCTTTCTTTAGATTCACTCTGGCCCATGATTCTATCATGGCTCTTAAACTGCTCACCCTTCCTTGCTCTGCCTGTCTCTACAGAGGGGTCCACAGCAACCTGGCTGAGGTCCTATCCATCCCATAAAAGAAAAATAAAGCTTACCTTGAGGTCCCACGTTCAGGCGCCACTTGCCAGTGACCAGTTCCTGCTGGGTTCAGGGTACCCCAAAGGTGGAGATGGCATCAGCGAATGAGGGGAAGAGGAGAGAGAGGAAGGAAGAGATTGGACTCCAGTCGAGTGCAGAAGCGATGTGTGTTATTGGGAATTACAATGGGTCTTTTAGACACAAAGTCAGATGTGGGAGGGGCGTCCCCCACCCACCAGAAACCTTAATCCATGAAAACTTAATCAATCA
>NW_007233220.1:0-4093 GCF_000164805.1 Carlito syrichta | reverse complement strand
AACTTTTTCATCCTAAGCTGATTGATTTATGCCAAGTTAAACAATTTCTATAGAAGCTTAAGTATCTACTTTACAAAAGAAAGAGGCCCATCCCAGAATGTTTGGAATGTGGCCCAGTCCAAAGTTCACAGTGGGCTACCTGCAAGTGACGCAGTCGCATTCTTTCAAAAAAATGGTTGTCTTCTAAAACTATATTCTACAATTTACACCTTCAATAAATCCTAAGATCATGACCCAGAAGCCTGTGACCAATACTAAGGCTCTTAGATGTGACATGAGTTTGAATTATAAGTTGTGTGAAAGTCAAAACTGCAGTTTGCGGAAGAATGGGAGCAATGAGCTTCTAAAGTTAGCTTGTGTTCATCTCGGTCTCAGAGCTTTTATGTTTTGAGCTCACAGGAACTCAATCTGGTTAGTGCTGAGTAGAAAGGGGGAGGAAATGGGATCAATAGCTCGCGAACGCATTCTAGTGGTCTCGGGATCAATGGCCCTTCCTGATCCCTAACGCTCAGTGGGTCTCCGTGGCCGGCTCCCAACAAGTCTCACTCCTTGGCCAGGCTTGAGGGTGGTGGCTCGCTCCCAGCCATCACAACCTTGGCCCACCGGGCTCTGGTGAACTGTCTGCCAAAGGCCTTATGAAAAGCCAGATCAATAGAAGTTGAGCCCCCGAGACCGGCTTCGCTCCTTTGTCTAAAATGAACCAGAGGGCTGGACACAGTAAACCATGCCTGGAATCCCAGTGCTCTGGGAGTCAAAATTGGGAGGATGGCTATAGCCCATGAGGTCAAAGCCAGTCCAGGCCTTGCAGGGAGACACCGTCTCCACACTCAGTCAAAGAGGGGGTCTGGAGATATGGTGCCCATCATCCTGGCCACTACAGAGGCTGAGGTGGAAGGAACGCCAGAGCCCGCAATTTCTAGTCTGGTGATGAAAGATGGTCGTGTCCCCGGGGTCCATCCTGGGCCACAGAGCCAGACCCTGTCTACAAAAACATCAGAATCGTACATAGATTCTCAACTGCACATGGTGTGCTCAAAGGGCGACAGGCTTTAGAAACAGAAAAAAATGGAACTTGGGGGGAAGAAATGTCCCTGGGTGAAGGCTGTGTCCCTTGCTTTTCTTGGCATAAGTTCCTCATTGTACAGTTGGAGGTCCGGTCTTCCTGGGGCACATTACTCACCTCGGAGAGGAGAGTCGGCAGGAACCCGGCCAGGGAGTCTCTGGAACTCCCACACAAAAGTGGTGACAATCACTGGGGGGTTGGGGTTGTAAGGTGTCGAACTTGGGAGATCCACATATGTTGTGGGGGGGCAGAGGGGGGAAGGACAGAGGGCAGAATTTTTTCAGGTGAAAACCTTTGTTGACTTACATTTTCTTCATGTCTTTCTTTCTTTCTTTCTTTCTTTCTTTCTTTCTTTCTTTCTTTCTTTCTTTCCTTCCTTCCTTCCTCTTTCTTTTTTTCTTCCTTTCTTTTGTCTTTCTTTTTTTCTTTTCGTTTTTTTCCTCACTAGGTTGTCAATGCTGCTCACATACTGCCCAACTCAAGACATCCTCTTGGCTTGTGCCTCCCAAACTGCTGCAAAAACAGGCCTTCCATTTGGTTGACATTTTTGTCTTCCTGCCTGGTCTTGAACCCTGGGCCAGAGACGATCTTCCCACCAAGGCCAGCCCTCACCCAAGGATTTCTGCATTTTGCTTGGGGTCAAGATGGGGGCTTGCAATGTTGTCCAGCTTGGTCTTGAGCTACCATGCTCTGGTCATCTTCCCACCTCGGCCTGCCCAAGTGCTGAGGAGACAGGTGTGAGTCAACAGGCCATCCCCACTCTCCTGATGGTTTGCGTATCATGTCCTCGCTTTCTCCGAGGTGGCCCTTGGGAGGAGTGAGAAGGAACACCATGGGCAATGAGGCAGGTGGATGGGTGGGTGCCCCAGTGGTGACATGCCCCTGCCTCAGGCACTCCCTCAGAGTAGGGTTTGATGGATGACTGGCCACCCTCACCAGGGTCCCAGGTCAGCAGAAGGGAGAGGTCCTTGCAGTGGGTCCTGAGAGGGGTGGAGAGACTGGGCGTGGTGCCTCAGGACTGTCATCCCAGTGTTCTGGGAGGCCAAGATGGGAGAATGGACTGTGGCCCCAGGTTCAAGACTAGCCCAGTCACCTTGGTGAGACATCATCTCTACAAGAAGCCAAAAATATGATCTGAGCATGTTGGCACACGCCTGTCATTTCGGGCACTCAAGAGGCCATGGGAGGAGGATAGCCAGAGCCCTGATAATGGAGGCTGCATTGGCTGAAAGCAGGCCCCTGCACTCTGGGCTGGGTGACAGATAAAGGACTCTGAGTCAAAATAATAATACCAACCACCACTACCATCACAACCACAGGCTGGAATCAGGAGCTAAGTCTGGCTTCCCAGCCCTATGGTGGCCCAGGGGAGTGGATGGCCTGAGCATGCAGGTTCGACACCAACCTGGGACATGGGGTGACACCTTGTCTTGGTCATCAAAATAAATCCAAAAATTAACTGAGTGTGGTGGCACAGGTCTGTGTTTCCAGACACTCTGGGGGCCAAAGCAGGAGGATTGCTTGAGCCTGGCAGGTGGAGTCTGCAGTGGCTGTGAGTGTGCCACTGTGCTCTGGCCTGGGTGACAGAGCATGATTCTGACTTCAAATAATAATAATCACAATCACCACAACCACCACCTCCCCTGCCACCTAGTATGAGGAGTCACCTTCAGGGATGGAAGAGAAAAAGGCACTTTCCGGGTTGTTGTTCATGGGAGGTTTCAAAGGTGGCCACCAGTCACGTTGATTCCACACCTTGGGCCACATGCCCCAGAAGTCCTGCCTTCACCCTCCACACAAATGTCCACAGCAACGATATGTGTGAGCTCATGGAACAGATAGATCCGAGCTAGGGCGTCTGTCATGCACAGAGCGATCAAGGTGATCCATCAGTGCCACGGCCAACCCAGGTTCCTGTTGCTCAGTCTGCTACCTTCAGGAGGGGATCAGCCCCCTCCTCTCCTGATCACTCCATAGTACATCACCCATGCGTACCTTTACCTGGGGAGCTGTGGATGCCTATCGTGACACACGCGGGAAGTGTCTTTTTTGTCTCCATAGTCTCCATCGACCGGGCTGGGGCACGGCGGCATGATCATTACTCCTGGAGACTCCACCTGATGGGCTCAGGCTGTCCTCCTGTCTCGGCCCCTGAGCAACTGGGACTCCAGGGTCCACCACGCCTGACTTGATTTTGGAGACCTCTCACCAAGACAAGGTCTGTTCACCTTGCCCGGCATGGTCTCCAACCCCTGGGCTCTGGCAGACTCCCACTTCTGCTTCCCAATGAATGAGGCTGATGGCTGTGTGTCAAGGTTCCCAGCCTTGACTCACACGTTCTGTCAGTGGGGGCGATGCCAAAGAAAACCCCTTGATGGAGGCCACCACATCCCATGTAGCCAGGATGGTGGGCACCAACACACGCGATTCCAGTGTTTGCTTTCCAGGGAGTGACGAGGTCTTGCTACTTGGCCCAGGATGGTTTCAAACTCTTGGGCTCCAGCGGTCCCCCACCTCATAATCTCAAAGCCACAGCCTGATTGTCTGCCGATCCACTGTCTTTTGGGTACTCTAGTCCCAAGGCTGGGGCCTCATTCTCAAATGATCTCTGTCTGTTCACGAAGATCACAGTTCTATACACAAATGGATGCTCTTCTTTTTTCCCTTTTTTCCTTTATTTCTTTGTGTTGGAATCTAACTCTGTTGCCCAAGCTGGAGGGTGGTGGCTCACTCTGGGCCATTGCAGCCTCGGCCTGCTGGACTCCAGCGAGACTTTACCTGGCCTTCCAAAGAGGAGGAACAACAGACATGCACCACCATGGCCAGCCCATTTGGAATGACGGGTAGAGATGAGGTCTTGCTGATTTGCCCGGGTGCGTCTTGGACCACATGCTCACGCCAGCTGCTGGCCTGAGCTCCCAAAGTGCTGGGATGACGAGGCTGAGCCCCCAAGCTCGGCATTGATCCTTCACTGAAAATGAACCAGAAACCCTGGTGCAGCATCCCATGCCTGGAATCCCAGCACTCAGG
>NW_007233219.1:0-10694 GCF_000164805.1 Carlito syrichta | reverse complement strand
TAAGTAGTTAGTTAACTAGTGAGCTAGCTGTCTTAGCTAGCTAACTTAGCTAGCTAAATAGCTAGCTAACTTAGGTAGCTGACTTAACTAGGTAGCTAACGAGATAGCTTGCTGACTTAACGAGTTGGTTAATGAGTTAAATTGTTTTAACTGGTAAACGAATCAACTACGTGTCTTAATTAGTTGGGTAATGAGTTAGCTAGGTGACAACTTGTTGACTGACGATTCGGCCAATGACTTATCTAATTTAACACATTGGCTGACTACTCGGCCGACTTGTTAGCTGACTTAACAAGTCAGTCAACTAATTTGTTGACTAGGTAACTTGGTTAATTATTTGGCTGACGAGTTGGCCTACAAGTTAACTCGGTTAACTATTCGGCTCGCTAGTTTGATGACCTAACTAGTTTGCTGACTAGTTGGCTGACTCTTTAGCTGACCTAACTAGTCAGCCCACAAGTTAGCTGACTTATCTTGTCAGCTGACAATTTGACCGACTAGTCGGTGGATTGGTTAGCTGACTTAAATATTTGGCCAGCTAGTCGGCCGACTGGTTAGCTTACTTAGCTAGTAGGACCATGAGTGAGCCCACAGGTGAGCTAACTTAACTAGTCGGCAGACAAGTGAGCCGACTGGCCAGCTGACTGAACTATTCATCCGGTGAGTAAGCCTATTGGTCAGATGATTTAACTAGTCAGCTGGTGAGTGAGCTGACTGGTCAGATAACTTTAGTTGGCTAGTGAGTGAGCGGAATAGTGAGAAGAGTTAACTTGTGAGCCGGTGAATGAACCGAATGGTGAGCTGACTCAAGAAGTCAGCTGGCATTTTACCTGACATGTGAGCTGCCTTAACTTGCTGGCCAGCTTGCAAGCCGACTGGTGAGCTGACTAACTAGTCAGTTGTCAAGCAAACCGACTAGTTATGTGTTGACCTGCGAGCTGGCCGACATTTAGTTGACCTGTTGTCTGGCGAGATAGCTATTTTGCTGACCAGTCTGCAGGTGAGCGAGCCGACTAATTAGCTGACCTAATGGAAATCGAGCGAGCCCACTTGTTATCCGACCAGATAGCTGAGTTGCTAGCTGACTAGTTAACTAAGTAACTAGCTGATTTGCTAGCTGAATTAACTAGCTAGCTGACTAGTTAGCTGGCTATCTAGCTGACATAATAAGCTAGCAAACAATCTATCTAACTCTCTAGCTTGCTGACTTAACCAGATAGATATCTGGCTAGTTAGCTGGCTAACTGACTTAACTATCTAGCTGATTATCTAGTTGATTAGCTAGCTGACTTAACTAGCTACCAGGCTACCAAACTGACTAGCTAGCTGACTTCACTAGCTGACTGAATGTTTAGCTGACATGCTAACTGACTTAAAAAGGTAGCTGGCTAGCTAGTTGACTTATTAGCTGATAAGCAACTGTGCTGAATAGCTGGTTAGCCAGCTGACTTAACTAGCTAGTTAACTGGTGTTCTACATGGCTAGTCATCTGGCATAACTAGCTATATACCTGGCTGGCTAGCTAGTTAGGCAGCCAGTCAGCTAGCTAGTGGGCTGACCATCTGGCTAGACAATCAGCTTAAATAGCCATCCAAGTGGCTGGATGGTCAGCTAGCCAGCTGGTTTAAAGAGCAAGTTACTCTGCTGGTCAACCAGCTAACTAGTTGGCTTGTCTAGTGGGCCAGCTATTTGACCAGCCTGCTAACCAGCCAGCTTAACTTACCAGGCACCTAGCTAGCCTGCTGTCTAACAAGCTGACTTAACTAGCTGACTTAACTATGTAGCCATCTGGCTAGCCAGCTGACTTAACTAGCTAGCCATTTAGTGAATTAACTAGCTAGCCATCTACTGAATTAACTAGCTAGGCAACCAGATAGGCAGCTGACTTAATTACCTAGCTACTTTCTTAACCAGGTGGCTAGCCAGCTGACTTGACTGCCTGACTTAAAAAGTTATCCAGCTGTATGGCAGTTGATGTAACTAGCGAGCTACCTAACTAGCCAGTTGACTAGACAATTGATTAACTAGCTGTCTAAACCAGCTAGCCAGCTGGCTAGCCAGCTGACTCAACTAGCTTACATAACTAGGTATCCAGCTGGCTAGCCAGCTGACTTAAATAGCTGATATCACTATCTAGTCAGGTGGATAGCCAGCTGACTAAAATAGCTAGCAACCAATGTATCACACTGGCTTGCCAGCTGACTTAACTACCTTGCTAACTAGCTAACAAGCTGACTTGCTAGCTGACATAACTTGGTGACTTAACTATTTAGCGAGCTGGATAGCCATCTGAATTAACAAGCTAGCAACCCAGCAAGGCAGATGGCTAGCCAGCTGACTTAACTAACCGACTTAACTAGTTAGCCAGCTGACTTAACTACCTGATTTAATTAGCTAGCTACTCAGCTAGCCAGTTGACTTTACTAGCTGAAATAAGTAGCTAGCTACATAGCTATCTAGCTAGCTAGCTAACCCACTTAACTACCTGACTTAAATAGCTGGTTGGCTGACATAACTAGCTGACTTAACTGGCTATCTACCTAGCTAGCCAGCTGACTTTACTGGCTGAAATAACTATCTAGCCAACTATCTAGACATCTGACTTAACTAGATTTTTAACTGGCTAGCCAACTGATGTAAAGAGATGACTGAACTAGCTAGCCACTTGGTTAGCCAGCAGACTTAACTAGTTGTTTAACAAGCTAGGCAGCTGGCCAGTCAGGTGACAAAGCTAGCTGACTTAACTAGATATTCAGACGGCTAAGCATCTGACTTAACCAGTTCTGTACCTCTCTAGCCACCAGGATAGGGGCTTGACTTAAGTAGATGACATAATAAGCTCGGCAGCTGGCTAGCCAACAGAATTAAATAGGTCACAACCTAGCCAGCGAGCTTGCTAGCCAGCTGACTTAACTACTGTCTTAACTAGCTGGCATCCTTTCTAACCAGTTGAATTAACGAGCATGCTACATAGCTATCCAGCTGGCTATCCAGCTGAGTTAACTAGTGACTTAGCTAGCTATACAGCTGTCTAGCCAGCAAACTTAACTAGCAAGCTACCTAGCTATCCAGTTGCTTTCTCAGCTTACTTAACTAGGTGAATTAACTAGCTAGCTAGCTGGTTAGAGAGCTGACATAACTAGATAGCTACTTAGCTAGCAAGCTGTTAAGCCAGCTGTCTTTACTATCTGACTTAACTAGCTAGCCAGCCAGACTTCCGGCTGACTTAATTGCCTAGCTACCTAGCTAGCCAGCTGACTTAACTAGCTGAAATAACTAGTGAGCCAGCTGACTACGCATCTGACATGAACAGTTTTTTAACTAGCTAGCCAGCTGGCTAGACAACTGACTTCACCACCTGACTTAACTAGCTAGCTAGCTGGTTAGCCAGCTGACTAAACTAACTGACTTTACTAACTGGCCAGCTGGCTAGCCAGCTGACTTAATTGCCTAGCTACCTAGATAGTCAGCAGCCTAGCCAGCTGACTTCAATAGCTGATGAAACCAAGTAGCCAGCTGGCTAGGTAGCAGAGTTAACTAGCCACCTACCTACCTAGACAGCTTGATAGCCAGCTGACTTAACTAGCTGAAATAGATAACCTGATGGCTTGTCAGCACACTTAAATACCTACCTACCTACATAGCCCTCTGTCTTGACAACTCATTTAACTTCCTAATTACTTAGCTAACTGGCTGGCCAGCGAGCTGACTTAACTATATGACTTAACTAGCTAGCCAGCTTGCTAGTCACCTGATTTAACTAGCTAGGTACCCTGCTAGGTAGCTGGCTAGCCAGCTGACTAAACTAACTTACTTAACTGGCTAGATATCTAGCTAACCAAGCGACTCAACTAGCTAGCTACCTAGCTAGCCAGCTGGATGGCCAGATGACTTAACTAGCTGATTTAACTAGCTAGCTAGCTGCCTGGACAGCTGAATTAACTAGCTGACTTAACTATCTAGTCAGTTGGCTAGCCAGTTGACTTAACTAGTTAGCTACCTAGCTAACCAGCTGGCAAGCCAGCTGAATTAACTAGCTGACGTAAATAGCTAGCCAGCTGGCTAGCCAGCTGACTCAACTAGCTTGCTACCTAGCTATCCAGCTGGCAAGCCAGCTGACATAACTAGTTGACTCAGCTGGCTGAATTAAGTAGCTAGCCAGCTGGCTAGCCAGCTGTCTTAACTAGCTCTCTACCTAACTAGCTAGCTGACTAGCCAGCTGACTTTCCTAAGTGACTTAATTAGCTTGCCACCTGACTAGCCAGCTGATTTAAGTAGATCGCTACCTAGCTAGACAGCTGGCTTGCCAGCTGACTTAACTAACTGAGTTAAATAGCTGGCCTGCTTTCCAGTCAGCTGAATTAACTAGCCTGTTATATATCTAACCAGCTGGGTAGCCAGCTGACTAAACTAGATGACTTTAATAACTAGCCAGGTGTCTAGCCAGCTGAGTTAACTAGCAAGTTACCTAGCTAGCCAGCTGGCTAGCCAGCTGACCTACCCAGGTGACTTAACTAGCTAGCCAGTGGATTAGACATCTGACTTAACTATCTAGCTACCTAGGTAACCAGCTGTCTAGTCAACTGACTAAACTAGGTGACTTAACTAACTAGCCTCTTGGCTAGCAGGCTGACTCAACAGCTTAGGTACCTAGCCAGTCAGCTGCATAGCTAGCTGACTTAACTAGCTAGCTACTTATGTATCCCACTGGTTTGCCAGCTGACTTAATTACCTAGGTACCTAGGTAACCAGCTGCCTAGTGAGCTGACGTAACAAGGTTACTTAATTTGCTATATAATGGGCTAGTCAGCTGACTTAACTAGTTAGCTACCAAGCTAGGCAGCTGGCTAGCCAGCTGAATTAACTTGCTGACTTATCTAGGGAGCAAGTTGACTTAACTAGCTGACTTAGTCAGCTAGCTACCTAGCTAGCCAGCTGGCTTATCTAGCTGGCTTAACTAGCTATCTAGCTAGGCAGCTGACTTTTGAAGCTGATTTAACTAGCTACCTAGTACGATAACTAGCTGACGAATATAGCTCTCTTCCTAGCTAGCCAGCTGACTTAACTAGCTGAAATAACTAGCTAGTCAGCTGCTTGCAACCTGAATTAACTAGCTGACTTAACTTGCTAGCCAGCTGGTTGCAAACTGACTTAACTAGCTGACTTAAACAGCAAGTCATTTAGCTAGTCAGCTGACTTAACTAGTTTGCTACCTCTCTGGTCAGAAGGCTAGCCAGCTGACTTACCTAGCTGACTTAAGCTAGCAAGCTGGCTAGCCACCTCATTTAACTTGCTAGCTATCTACGTAGCCAGCAGGCTAGCCAGCTGGCTTAACTAGGTGACTTGAACAACTATCCTGCTGATTGGCAAGCTGACTTGTCTTGCTAGATATCTAATTAGCTAGTTGAATTTAATTGTTTGTTAACTAGCTAGCCACCTAGCTAACTAGCTGACTTAAATAGCAAACTTCCTTTCTAGTAACTGACTTAACCAGCTAGATCACTAGTTAGCTTAATCATTATCTAACATGCTACCTAGGTGACTTAATCATCTGACTTATCTCGTTAGCTAATGAGCTGGCTAGCTGACTCTTCCAGCTGAGTTAACTCGTTAGCTATCTACCTAGCTAGCTGATCATCCAGCTGACTTAACTGGTTAACTAACTAGCTAGCTAGCCCACTCAACGATCTGACTCAACTTGTTTGCTAACTAGCTAGCTGACACAACCAGCTGACTTAACCCATTAGTTAACTAGCTAACATCATGACTCCAACTGCTGACTTAAAACTTTAGCTAAGTAGCTAGCTAGATGTCTTAACCAGCTGACTAAATTAGAAAGCTGACTTAACTATCTGACTTAGCTAGCTATGTGGCTAGCTGTCTTAACTGGATGACTTAACTAGTTAGCTAGCTGACTTAACTACCTGAATTAAAGAGTTAGCTAACTATTTAACTAGCTGAATAACGAGGTGACTTAACTAATTGGGAAACTAGTTAGGTAGACTTAAATATCTGACTTAAATAATTAACTAACTAGTGAGCTAAATGACTTAGCTAGCTGAACTACCTAATTAGCTACTTAGCTAGTTCATTTAGCTAGCTGACATAACTAGCAAGCTTATGAGATAGCTAAATGAATTAACGAGCTGGTTAATGAGTTAGATAACTGTCTTAACTGGTTGCTAAATGAGTATAATAACTGGCTTAACTAGTTGGTTAACGAGTTAGCTAGTTTACTTAACTTGTTGACTGATGAGTCGGCTGACTAGTTAGCAGGGTTAACATATTGGATGCTTTATTGGTCACCCTATTAGCTGGTTTAACATGTTGGTCCTCTAATCGACTGACTATTTAGCTTGGATAACTAGTTGGCTGAGGAATTGGGCCCATAGTTAGTTCAGTTAAATAGTTGGCTGGCTAGTTTGCTAACCTAATTATTCGACCGAATATTTGACCGAATAGTTAGCTGACCTAACAAGTCAGATGAATATTTAGCTGACCTTAGTTGTCAGGTGCCAAGTTGGCCCACTACTTGGCCAATTGGTTAACTGACTTAACTAGTTGCCTGGCAGGCAGGCCATTGGTTAGCTGACTTAACTAGGTGGGCGTCATGGGGATCCGAAAAATGAGCTAACAACTAGTTGGCTGGTGAGTGAGCCGACTGGTCAGCTGAATTTACTATTCGGCTGACGAGTGAGCTGATGCATGTGCTGCCATAATTAGTTGGCTGTCGAGTGAGTCGATTGGTGAGGTGACTTAACTAGTCTACTGCCCAGCAAGCCAACTACATAGCTGACTTGTTGGCCTGTGAGTGAGCTGACAAGTTAGTTGACCTATTGTCTGGCGAGGGCACCGACTAGTTTGCTTACCTGTTAGCAGGCGAGTGAGCCGAGTAATTAGCTGACCCGATGGAAAGCAATGGGACCCACTAGATAGCTCACCAGCTAGTTAAGTATCTAGCCGACTAGTTAGCTAAGTAAGTAGCAGATTTGCTAGCTGACTTAACTAGCTAGCTGACTATCTAGCTGACTAATATCTAGCAAACAAGTTATCTAGCTGTATAGTTAGCTGACTTAACAAGCTAGCTAACTGACTATTTAGATGGCTAACTGATTTAACTTTCTACCTGACTAACTAGCTGAATAGCTAGCTGACTTCACTGGCTAGCTGACTAGCAACATGACTAGCTAGCTGACTTAACTAGGTACCTGAATAGTTAGCTGAATTGCTAGCTCACTTAAATATCTAGCTGTCTAGCTAGTTGACTTAACTTGCTGTCTAACTAGTTAGCTGGCTATCTAGCTAGCCAGCTGACTTAACAAGCTAGCTACTTGGTTGGCTATATGGCTAGCCAGCTGTCTTAACTAGCTAGCTACCTGGCTGAATAACTGGCTAGGCAGCTGGCAATCTAGCCAGCGGGCTGGCCACCTTGTTAGCCAGTCAGCTTAAAGAGTGAGCCAGCTGGTTTGATAGTTGGATTGTCAGCCGGCTTAAATAGCAAATCAGCTGGTCAGACAGTGGGATATCCAGCTGGCTTAAATAGCCAACCACCCTCCTGGTCAGCTGGCTAGCCAGCCAGCTTAACTAGTTGACCACCTATGTGACCAAGCCGCAAACAAACCAGCTTAACTTGCCAGTCACCTAGCTAGCCAAGTGGCTAACCAGCTGTCTTAACTAGCTGACTTAACTAGATAGCCAACCGGCTAGCCAGTTGCCTTAACTAGCCTGCCACCTAGTGAGACAGACAACTAACCACTTCACTTAAATCACTGACTTAACTAGCTAGCTAGCCTGCTAACCTGCTGATTTAATTAGCTAGCTACCTACCTAGACAGGTCACTAACCAGCTGACTTAACTAGATGACTTAACCAGCTAGCCAGCTGGCAAGCCTGCTGACTTAACTTGCTAGCTACCTAGCTAGCCAGGTGGCTAGCCACTTGAATTAACTAGCAGACTTAACAAACTAGCCATTTGCCTACCCAGCTGACTCAACTAGCTGACTTAACTCATTAGCCAACTGGCTAGCCACCTGACTTAATTGCCTAGCTACCTAGCTAGCCAGCAGCCTAGCTAGCTTATTATTTAGCTGACTTAATGATGTAGCCAGCAGACTTAACTACCTATCTGCCTAGCTAGATACCTGGATAGCCAGTTGACTTAACTGGCTGACATAACTAGATAGCTTAAAGGCTAGACAGCTGACTTAAGTAGCTACCTACCTACATAGCCCTCTGGCTTGCCAGTGAACTGACTTAACTAGTTGACTTAACTAGCTAGCCAGCTGGGTAGCCAGCAGATTTAACTAGATAGCTACCCTGATAGGCAGCTGGCTAGCCAGCTGACTTAACTGTCTTGACTAGCTAGTGAGCTGACTTAACTAGCTAGCTACCTAGCTCAACAGCTGACATAACGAGATGACTTAAGTAGCTAGCTACCTAGTTAGAATGCTGTATGGCCTGGTGAAAACCAGCTGTCTTAACCAACTAGCCAGCTGACAACTAGCTGACTTAAATAGCTAGCCACCTGGCAGGCCAGTTAAATTAGCTCACTGATTTAACCAGCCAACCAGCTGGCTAGCCAGCTGAGTCAACTATCTAGCTACTTAGCTAGCCAGCTGGGGAGCCAGCTTAATTAACTAGCTGAAGTAACTAGCTAGCCAGCTGGCTAGACAGCTGACTTAACGATCTTGCTACTTAGTTAGCCAGCTTGTTAGCCAGCTGAATTAACTAGTTGGTTTAACCAGCTAGACAACTGGCTAGCCAGCTGACTCAACTAGCTGACTTATCTAGTTAGCCATCTAGCTAGCAAGCTAACTTAATTAACTCTCTACATAGCTAAATAGCTGGCTAGCCAGCTGACTTACCTAGCTGACTTAATTAGGTAGCCACCTGGCTAGCCAACTGACTTAAATAGCTCTCTACCCAGCTCCCAGCTGGCTTCCCAGCTGTCTTTATTAGCTGGCAAAAATACCTGGCCTGTGTGCCAATCAGCTGAATTAACTATCTTGCTATATAGCTAGCCAGGTGGCTAGCCAGCTGATTTAACTAGTTGACATAAGAAGCTAGCCAGCTGTCTACCCAGCTCACTTAATTAGTAAGCTAACTAGCTAGGCAGCTGACTTAACTAGGTGACTTAAATAGTTAGGCAACAGGCTAGACAGCTGACAAGTATCTAACTACCTAGCTAGCCAGCTGTCATGCCAACTGTCTTAACTAGGTGACATAACTAGCTAGTCAGCTGGCTAGCAGGTTGATGTAACTGCCTAGCTACCTAGCTAGCCAGCTTGATGACCAGCTGACTTAACTAGCTAGCTACCTACTTAGCCCGCTGGCTTGCCAGCTGACTTACCTACATAAGTACCTAGATAATCAGCTGGATATTGAGCTGACATAACCAGGTTACTTAACTAGCTAGCTCACTGTCTAGCCAGCTGGCTTAACTAGCTTGCTACCCAGCTAGCCTGGTGGCTAGCCAGCTGACTAAACTCGCTGACTTAACTAGCTAGCAAGCTGACTTAACTAGCTGACTTTACCTGCTACCTACCTAGCTATTCATCTGACATATCTAGCTGAAATACCTAGCAAGCCACATGGCTAGCCATCTGACTTAACTAGCTTTTTAACTACTAACCAGCTGGATAGCCAACTGATTACATGAATTGACTTAACTAGCTAGCCAGCTGGTTGCCAGCTGACTTAACTAGCTGACTTAACCAGATGGTCAGCTGGCTAGCCAGATGACTAAAAGCCCTGGCTAACTATCTAGCCAACTGGCTAGCCAGCTGACTTACCTAGCTTACTTAAACTTGCAATCTGGCTAGCCAGCTCACTTAACTATCTTGCTAACTACCCAGCTAGCATGCTAGCCAACTGGATTAACTAGGTGTGTTGAACAGCTAGCCTGCTGGCTACCATGCTGACCTATCTAGTTAGCTTCCTAGGTAGCCAGCTGGCTGGACAGCTAAGTAAACTAGCTGTCTCAGCCAGCTAGCCAGTTGGCTAGCCAGCTGACTTAACACACTGACATCACTAGCTAGCCAGGTAGCTATATAACTGACTTAACTATCTAGTTAACTACCTTGCAAGTTGGCTACCCAGTTATTTTTTCTAGTTGTATTAACCACCTAACCAGCTAGCTAGCCATCTGACTTAACTAGCTCACTACCAAGCTAGCCAGCTGGCTAGCCAGTTGACTTAACTCACTGACTTATCTAGCTAGTCACCTAGATATCCAGCTGACTTAAATAGTTAGCTAACTAGCTAACTACCTAGCTAGACAGCTGACTTAAATTGTTAGCTACCTAGTTAGATACCTAGCAAACAAACTGACTTAAATAGTTAGCTGCCTAGCTAGCTAGCTGACTTAAATAGCTAGCTAAGTAGTTAGTTTGCTGCTTATATAACGTGCTAGCTTGGTGATTTAATCATCTGACTTAACTCATTAGCTAAAGAGTTAGCTAGCTGAGACAACCAACTGATTTAACTCGTTAGCTAACTAGCTAGCTAGCTAACACATCCAGCTGACTTAACTGATTAACTAACAAGCTAGCTAACCTACTCAAGCAGTTGAGCTAACTCGCTTGCTAACTAGCAAGCTACCTGACTCAACCAGCTCATTTAACCTGATAGTTAACTAGCTAACAACCCTGACTCACCTGCAGATGTAACCCTTTAGCTCACTAGCTAACTAGCTG
>NW_007233218.1:1443-14848 GCF_000164805.1 Carlito syrichta | reverse complement strand
CCTGTAGTCTTCTTTACACAAGTAAAATGCCACAAATATTAACTTGTAAAATTATAAGAAAGCTTTTAAACTGAGTTTCAGTATATTAAAACAAAACAACTCAAATACACAGCTTCAGTGACATTTAATATAATAGTGATAGTTATTGACATTTAAATAACCTTCACTATGTCCCAGAGATTTTCTTACTCCTTTGCATTTATTAAATAATTTATTTTCCACAGTAACCCAGTCAAATGGTTTATTAAACCTATTTTACAGATTTAAAAAAATCTAGGTCACTAATTTTATGAGTAATTTACCCCAAAATAACAGAGTTTAAATAGGCTGAACAGGCTCTAACATCCTGGCTCTTAACCACTCTGTTATCTGGTCTTTCAAGAGAATGATCATTTATGTCACAGGTTGGGAAATATATTCAAATCAGAAATAAAAAATAAACTTCATTTTTTGCTCCACACACTATTTTTAAAAATTCTTTGAAAATTTTGGTTTTGATTTATATTAATTAGAAGACTTTTTGTACAATGCCAGATAAAATGCTTTACTTGAGTGCTATGAGTCTTATTTCTCCTTGAAAATGAATACTTGTTTATATTTAAGATTCTCAATCTCATACTTATGCATTAATTATTCATAATTTTATGTCAAGCAACAGTTGGCATAAAGCGAGGCACTTAAAACAGGTTTGAGGCAGGCACAGAAACTGGAAAATAGGAGTTCATCACAGAAAACAAGGCCAAAAAAGGAAACTCTAATTTCTGTGCATAAACTCTGCTTAAATCTCTGGTTTTATTCTGAACCATGCATGGACAGACTAGATTCCAGCTAAAAATAAAAGCACTGAATTGGGATTTGACCTGAAGCCCAAGAGACAGAGTTTTTAGTTTGAATCTGACAGACTTAATTGCCTCCTAAAATAAAATTTTAAAAATCTCTCTGGAGAAATATAAAAGAATAAACAATGTCTTCATTTTAAAAATGTACGATGTTTGGAAAACACTTCAGAATTATTTGACATAAAAAGAGCTAGGAAAATGTTATCCATTCCTAAGAAAAAAGATAACCAATGGAATCAACCCTAATGACAGGGATTCTGCAATTAACAGTTATAATTATGCACAATGATATAGAGCAGCAGTTTCCAACCATTTTGGCAGGTGCTGGTTTTGTGGAAGAAAAATTTTCCATGGGGGTGGGGGTGGAAGGGGAGTGGTGGTTGGTAGGAAGGGAGATTATCAAGTATTAGATTATCTTCTCATAAGGAATACACAATCTAAATTAATGCATGTGAAGTTCCCAGTAGGGCTCACTGCTCCTATGAGTATCTAATGCCTCTGCGTATCAGACAGAAGATGGAGCTCTGTTCAACAGCCACTCACTGACTGCTGTGTGGCCTGATCCTTAACAGGCCATGGACTGATACTAGTCCGTGGTCTGGGGGTTGAGGACCCCTGACATAGAGGCCAATATTCTTATAATTACTAGAAAAACAGGATAGTTTAGCAGAGTCATAAAAGCTTATAAAAGTACCAAATACAAACTCTAAAACTGGAAAACTATATGAAGTAAAAATTAACAGATGACAGAAGAGAGTCAGGGAGCTTGCATGTAGGTCAAGAGAAATCTGAAGAATAGAATGAATAAAAGATTGAAAAAGTAAGCAAGATCTTAGGTACATGTAATGTAATAACAAAAGATCAAACACACATGTACTTGTAGTCCCAAGACAGAAAGGATGAGTTAGAAAAGCTATTTAAAGAAATATATAATGGCCAGAGAATTTTGAAGTTTGAAAAAAAACATAAGTTTACATAATCAAGAAACATAGGAAAACTCCAAAACAATATAATATGAAGAAAAACATGTACAGGTGAGCCATAATCAAGCTACTAAAGCCAAAGATAAAGAGGAGATTCGTGGTTTTCGACTATATGGGTGCTTGAAACACAAACTACATTTCCTAGTCTCCTTTGCAACCAGGTACAGCCACCTGAGTAAATGTTGACCAATTGGATATAAGAGAAAGTGAGGTATACATGTCCTAAGATGTGACCTTATAGAAAGAAGATGTGACCCTTCTTTCCTGATTTGCCTTTGGGCTGACTGGAATGTGATGTGGTAGTCACCTTCAACTCTGAACAAAACTGACACACCCTACAGATGGCAAAATAGCCACTAAGAAGGAAACTGCGACTTCTAATGCACAGAGCACCATTCTGACTCTAGATGATATCTGTCTTAGTCTGTTTTGTGCTGTTATAACAGATTACCTGAGACTGGGTGATACATAAAGAACAGAAATTTATTACTCACAGTCTTGGAGATTGGGAAGTCCAAGAGCAAGGTTTTGGCAAGTGAGGGCCTGGTCTCTCTGCTTCTAAGACAGCACCTTGAACACTGCATCCCCTGGAGGGGCGGAATGATGTGTCCTCACATGGCAGCAGAGCAGAAGACAAGCTCATACCAGCTCCCTCCATCATGGCACTTAATCCTATTCAGCAGGGGGAAGATTTCATGGCCTAATTACCTCTTGAAGGTCCTACCTCTTAATATGATTACATTAGCAGCACCTGAATTTGGGAGGGAGCACATTAAAACCACAGCAAGCTCTTGGAGAAGCAGGCCCACACCAGCATCAGCATGCTCTATGGCACAGAAATAAACTTCTATATTTTTTCTTTTAAGAAATAAAAGTTTTATCTGTTGCTTTTGATTTTCTGTGGATGCAAGTAAACATATCTATATTAACACACCAAAATCATCTCCTATGTGTCTCAGAACACACTGACATAGGAAAAATGCTAAACACAAATATTCCTGAAGCCTGGCAAAGAGATAATTGAATTTTGTTATAACTTCTACTTTAATAACATAAGAGGTTAGTAGAATCAAAGTGCCATTTCCTTTGGTATTTTTCCTAAGCTTAATGTAAGTAATGCTTTGCTAAATGGTTCAGAGGAGTTTTCAATCAATTTCAGAAACAAAAGAAAATCATAAACATAATTAAAGGTGACCACTGATTTTTTTTTTTGTATTTCTGTCATTCTGGTTTTCTTATCAATTAAAGTCAGTGCCTATTACTGTCTCTCAACTGTTCTCATCTTTTCCCTAAGGCTTTGGCTTGCCATGAGGATTTCTTAGCCCTCTATTTCTTTTCATTAGACAAACAAGACTTCATTATGTTAGCATCCAGGAGATGTGGATTGGTTTTTCCACTTTGTGTTGGGAGAAAACTTCAGTACCCACAGAGGTGTAGATTTTCATGCACTCTCTTGTATATTTGACTGAACTGACTCCATTCTCATAGGATTTTAAGCCTCTACCATCTGTTTTACCTCAGTTGAAACAGTTATTTTTTTAATGGTGCTACTTTATGAAGAAGAGCTGGTATCTCTCGTATAGGTTGTCAGATTGTATTATTGAATATAAAAGAGACAATATTTTTAGAAACATTAACAATATCAGCAATGGTTTCTCTCATATGTATACTCCCAATATTTAAAGTAGGGCCTTAAAATAAAACCCTTTATTCATCTGCTATAGGTGGCTGACTATCTACTGATGACTTTCTATTTTATAATTCTGGTCAGTTGCCTCTATTAAAGATAGCTAGCCAGTTTTCACAAGACTCTTACGTGGCTTCTTTTTTGGCAGGTTTTGATGCTCTAGATATCCATACTCTAGAGCTAAACATGAGACTGATTTGGTGCCAAGATTTTTCCACTAAATAGTACTGCCCAACAAATGCCTCCCATGAACATGTGCATGAGGAAGCAGTTTTCTGAGTCTGCTTAGCACTTCCTACAATTTAAATTAAGCTCACAAACAGGAGAATGGCAGCTGCCTTTATTTCTCATACTTGCATTAGGACTTATCAGGGAAAATGTGGCACTTTGCAGATTGTAGCATCTTCTCCTGTGTCACCAAATCACTGTGATTCAGCTTCTGTGGCCTATTGAAGCTCAGAGCTCTGCTCAACATGAAGATTCATTATGTCTGGTTAAGTGCACTTTGTTTTTCAACCCATGTTTATTGCTTTAATCAACAAGTATTACTTTTAATTTTTAATTTTTTAATTTTTTCTGAGTTGGAGTTTCACTCCATTGCCCAGGTTTGAGTGCAGTTGCATGTCATGGCCCCCCCAGTGTCAACCTGCTGGGCTCTGGTGATCCTTCCACCTCAGCCTTCCAAGCAGCTGGAACTACAGGCATGCACTAGGATGCCTGGCTAATTTTTTGATTTATTGTTGAGATGATGTCTCACCAAGTTGCCCAGGCTGTCCTTGAACCCATGGACTCAGGTAATACCCTCACCTCAGCCTCCCAAAGTGCTAGGATTATAAGCTTAAAAAGTATTACATTTTAAAAGGCCAACCACTTTTTTTATGATTTTAAATTTAGCATAATATATTATGGATGAAAACAGGTGTGATATAAGTAAGACATAAATATTTAGTCTCTGCCCTCAGTTCCTGGCACACAAATCCTAAAATAACTCTCCTGAATAATAAAACTCTCTTTGGAACTAATCTTTGTATGCTTGCCAGATGACTGAAAGGGGAATGTAGGGATATGGAGGCTAGATATCTTCAAGATAGGAAACTGATCTCCAGAAAGACCAAAGAGCAATTAGAAGATTCAATCTTTAAGCCTCACCTCTCCAATTTTGGAAAGGAGAGGAACTGGAGATTGAGTTCATCATCAATTGACAAGGATTTAATCAATCATGTCTAACAGGGAAACCTCCATAAAACTCCTAAGATGGGATTTAGAATTGGTGAGTACATCAAGGTACTGAAAGGGTGTTGTGCTCCAAGAGGACCTGGAAGTTCCAAATCCCTCCCCTCACATACTGCCCTATGAATCTCTTCCATTCATCTGTTCCTGAGTTGTATTATTTACAGTAAACAGGTAATAGTAAGTAAAGTTCTGAGTTCTGTGAGTTGTCCTAGCAAATTATCAAAACTTGGAGTGAAAGGAGGTGTAAATCCTCGAATTTTTAACCAAGTCAGACAGAAGTTTAGGTGACCTATGGAGTCAATACTTGAGACTGTCATCTGAAATGAGGGCAGTATTGTAGCCCTTTAGTCTGTAGTTAGTGCTGGAATTGACTTTAATTTGTAAGACACCTAGTTGGTGCTGGAGAACCAGAGAGCTGGAAAATGCATATGGAAAGACAACATATATTTGATGACAGGAGACAAACAAAACTAAACAAAACAGTCTCTCTCATTTGGTGTCAGGTGTGGTGTGAGTAAAAGCAGTTCATAAGGGTAGGTCCTCACTAAAAGATGTCAAGAAACTTAACTCATCGGATTTTTGTTTTGCAATTAGGGAATCTGGAACTTCTGTAGGTCATTTCTTAGAACAAGCTTGAGAGTGACATGGTTAAATTGCACAGATGTATGAGCTTGGAAGTGAAAACAGGCCCCAGTTTTTAGGGAGAAATGCTGAATATGCCATGCAGAAGACTTCTGGGAGGAGGATCTGATAAAACAAGCAGTCCACAAGAGGTATATGGGTTGTTGCAAGAGTTGTCTAAAACATAGTATAAGCAAATTTATCAGAAAGATTCACATCCTGGGTTCTAGGAACATAGGCATTGTCTTGTATCAGGCAAGTGCTTCAACAATAAGCAAGAGGCAGCGATTTGGACCATGCCAAACTTGCAAGTGGGAATCAAGCCAGTCAGAGCAAGGCCATGTTCTTGAGACCATGCACATGGTACATTACCAAGACTTTTACTGCTAAAAAATCACCATAGTTGGGTTTCCCAGATGATGAGATTTAGAAATACAATACCTAATTATCAGAGCCAAAGTAAGAGCCAGACTTTACACTAGAGAGGTTTGATGCCAAGTCCAAGAAGGTTAGACTAGTGCTCCTTTACAGTCTTTTCTACCTTCAGGAGCTTGGAAGTATTGGCCTACAGCAAAACCAAGTGGCTCAACAGGAAGAATGAGGTGCCTGTGAATAAGGTATGCTAGGATGTCTTAACAATTTTCGTGATCACAAAGTTTCTGAAGGCCAGTATCATGTGTGCAGAATAAATAGAAAGGGCAGAAATGTATTCTTATGAAACTTGTGTGAAATTTTCAACGACTTTGTTCCAGATATATTTCTTCAACTCCTTATTCTGATGCGAAATAGTTACATATCAACTCTGTGCAATGAAGTGTTCAAAGAGCTGGAAAAGACAACTATATATCATTTACTCTTCTAGTTAAAGACAAAAAATACATATGGGATAAAGATAGTAAACAACACAAAGGAACTTAAAAGTAAGTTTCCCGTAAGAGATGCCGATGAGACCTTTTAGAATTTTAATGAAGGAAGAACCCATTTGAACTTTTTTTTAATAATCAATATTTTTTATTATGATATTGTGGGGTACAGTCAAGAGTTAGGCATACAAATATGCTTCGTTCAGGCACCCTTGTTGATAAGAGGTGTGTCCCAGTCCCCAGACAGATATTTACTATCATTAATCCCATCTCCCTTCCCCTTCCCCACATAGTTTCCCACCAGTATGTCATTTTGTGTGTGTGTGTGTGTGTGTGTGTGTGTGTGTGTGTGTGTGTGTGTGTGTGTGGCTAAGCACTGCAGTCCGCGGGCATCACGTAGCTTTCAGACACACCCGCTGCTGCAGCCCACATCTGGCAGGGCCTTTGGTCAGAGGACGGACGGCATGGGAGAATACTGCCTGGAATCTGGGCTGGCGGGTCTTGGTGTCACGGGCAAGGGTGTGGTGAAGACAGGCTGGCCCCGCTTTGCACCCTCTGGGCTGGAAGGCCTGGAGGCCACTCCTAGAGCCAGGCCTGGGCATCCGCTCTGGCCCTCTCTCCCTGACCAAATAGGTCCACTGTCAAGAGTGGCACAGGATCAGCCCAAGGGGCCCGCCCGCCCGGCAGCCCGCTCCCCATCAACTAGTGTGGCCAAAGGCAACCTGGTGAACTGTAGCCTTCGCCGCCCGAGGGCTCGGCGTCTCCAAAACCCTGTCGGAGGCCCCGGCCGAGCAGTGACGCCACTGCTGTTAGCGCATCCGCCAGCAACCAGCCTGACTCCAGGACAGCGAGGGCGGGGGTGGGGGAGGCTGAGAGCCTTCAAGAGCAGCCCAGCCCGCGTGGACACTGCGTTCTCCACCGCAGGGGCTGCCCGCGTCGGGCGAGGCTTCGTGTGAAGGGCGGTGTGAGGGCGGGAGGGCGAGCGGTCAGCAGCCCTCCCGAGCCAACACTTCAACGAATAAGCCGAAGACAGTGCCGCAACAGGGTGGGGAAAGCGCGTCGGGGCCGGAGCCTGCAGGCTGCCTGAGCTCTCCCGGGACCCCTGGAAGGGGGCTGGGCTTGGCGCGTGAGCTCTGCTGCCCGTCAGACGACTGTGGCCCTCTGGGGCCCTGGTCGCTCCCCACCCGAGCCTCCCCGCTCCCGGAGCGCGTTCCCAGCTTCCCACGCCAGACCGGCAGCAACACCAGGCAGAACTCAGCTCCAGCCCACCCCCCGCTTGTGGTAGGGAGGCGGCTGCTGCCTCGAGCCTCGGGCGCCCTGGGTGACGGCGTAGGGGAGCCCAGCCGGGGGCGGGCGGCGGCGGCGTCTCGGGTCAGGTCCCCTCCCTCCCTGTCTCCCCGCGGTCATCAGCGCGGCCCGCACAGCACACGGCCTCTGCCAGCGCTGTCCCCAGCAGAGCCAGAACCAGTCAGCGTCAGCCCGGGCCTCGGGCCATCGTCACCTTGTCGGTAGTTCGTCGTCTTTTCGGGCCGGGACCCCTGGGCCACTCGGCACTCCCATCCGCGCGCACACTCGAACCCACGCACGCACGCACACACACCGCGGTTCCTCGCAAACACCCCCCTCTCAAGAAAGCGAGATTTAAGGTGGAGTTAACTTCGGGGAGCAGTGAAGACGATGGCCGGCGTTAGAAGGTTTTCCTGCGGGGGGACCGGGCGCCCTCCTCCTCATGCTCCTTCTTGGAGGCCCACGTCTTCTTAAAGGGGTCCGGGGAGGCGAGGACAGAGCCGCCAATCCACGTGGAGTACAGTCTCTCCCGAGGTGCGGATCTCCCGATCTTCACGTCCTCGGGAGCCAGCTTCTTCACCTCGCCCGGCAGCCTGTCGCCAAAACCCTTGGACAGGGTGGAGCCTCCCGAGAGGACCATGTTGGAGAACAGCGTGCGCCGCAGGGCCATGTCGGACTTCTGGAGGGCGAACATCAGCGCCTCGTGGATGCCCTCGCTCTCCTCGCCGATCAGGTCTGGCCTGAACAGCAGCTCGGGGGTCCGGAGCCGGGAGGGGCCGATCTCAGGGGTGCTGCCGTCGGGCGGGTAGTCCTGGGCCTTCTCGGTCTCCAGCGTCTTGCTCTTTGGGGGTTTGTGGAGAGGTAGCAGGCTCTCTGCTTGATGGCCTTGACGATCTCAAACTCGGCGGAGGAGTGGAAGTCGTAGCCCTCCTGCCGCAGGGAGGGGCGCAGGACGCAGGAGACATCGCGGCCGGCGCTGTCGATGCGCACGATGGAGCGCGGCATGGCGAAGCCCTCCTAGACGGGCACGGTGTGGGTGACTTCGTCCCCGGAATCCAGCACCACGCCCGTGGTCCGGCCTGTGGCATAAGGGCTGAGCACGGCTTGCATGGAGATGAGGAGGGCCGGTACGTTGCAGGTCTCGAAGAAAACCTCCGCCGCCCGTTCCCGGTTTTTCCGTGGGTTTAAAGGCGGCTCCGTCAGGAGTACAGGATGCGCCCCTGAGAACGTCTGCAGCTGGTCCTTGGAGTAGACGTACTGCCAGATGCGCTCCATGTCGTTCCAGTCCTTCACGATGCCGTGCTCCATGGGGTAGCGGATGGACAGCAGCCATCGGTGCTCCTCGGCTTTGGGGCCAATGAAGATGTCGCCTTCGAGGGCTCCTGCCACGACACGAACATGCTTGGGTCTGCCCACATACTTTGGGAAGCAGTATTTGGGGATCTGATCACCAGCAAACCCAGCTTTAATCACACCAGATCCTGGGTTCAGACAATCCTTCCGCCTCAGGCTTCCAAGTAACTGGAACTACAGGCGGGAGCTAAGACGCCCAGCTAGTTTCTGTGATTTATCCTAGAGACGAGGTCTCGCCCTGGATGGTGGCGAATCCACAGGCTCAGGCAATTCTCTTGTCCTGGCCTCCCAAAGTGCTGGGATGACAGACTGAGCCACCTTGCCTGGCCTAGTCAATCCTTTAAATCTTAATGCATCTCAAATATGCCATCCTCACGGAGCCAGAGGGAGCTCCTTAACAATTCCTTTCACTCCTACCCTGGCTTAAAAACTGCCCTGGGAAATCTCTCCTAATCAAATTCTCTCAATTCACAGAGAATGAATTGATCCCTATTATATGCTCTTGTTCAGTACAAATTGTTTGCTTCCATGTTTACCACACCATCAGGATAGGCTAGTTATGCTATGACAAAAGCCAAACTCACATGATTTTTTTCTGCTCATGTCTAACAACCAATTTCAATTATCAAGGAGGCTCTGCTCATTGCAGCTCACTATGGGCTGATGGAAGCTACACCGTGGCATACTAGAAGCATTAAAAAATCAGAATATGGAAACTCACATAAAAGTTCTTAAACATTTCTATGTAGAAAAGACATACACATCTGTTCTGCTCAAAATTTACAGACCAAGGTTTGTCACACAGCCACACCTAACTTCAAAGTAGTCAAGATATAGTATTTTTTCATCTGCATAGCAATAGAGAGAGGAGCACCACCGTCCTAGATTAGGGGTTGGCAAATATTTTCTTTAAAGCACCAGATAATAAATATTTTAGGCCTTGTAGGCCATACAGTCTCTGCTACAACTATTCAATTCTACCACTGTAGCATAAAAGCTCCTTTAGACAATACATCAATAAATAAGCATGGCTGTATTCTAATAAAACTTTATTTGGGAAAAGCAGATGGTGTATGGGATTTGGCCCAAGGCCCATAGTTTGCTGCCCCCTGTACTGGACTGAAAATTTCATTTCTATTATTTGGTAAAGATACATCAGGTTTTTATAGACATTGTATTGATCTGAACACTTAAAGGCAGATAAATATATCTGAAGCAAATGAAATGCTTCATTTTCCCATCTGTGAAATAAAGTGAATTTTATTTCCTTTTACCCATTGTCATAGCCTGTTTGGGCAACTATAATAAATTACCTCGGAGTAGATGGCTTATAAACAACAGAAATTTTTCACAATTCCAGAGTCTGGGATGTAGCAGATCAAAGTGCTAGCAGATTCTGTGTCCAGGGAGGGCCAGCTTTGTGGTTTCAGAAGGAATCTTCTACCAGTGTCCTAGCATGGCAAACAGATAAGAAATTTTCCTGGTATACCTCTTATAAGGGCACTAATTTCCCTATTCCCCTTTTATAGGGAACTTATGAGGTCTCTTCCCTCAATCACCTCCCAAATACCTGTCTTTCTACTAGCATCACCCTTGGAATTAGGTCTCAACATAATAATTTTGGGAGAACACAAACGTTCAGTTTATAGCACTCAAACCTACACACTTTTAAAGGGAAAAATAAAATATAATAAGCTAGGCACATGAGTGGAAGTAGGTACTTATACATAAAGTTTTTGGAGGTATCAAATGTAGAAGAATATGGCCAAGAGATCGTGGAGTGTCTGAGGCAAGGGATTCACATGTAATTGAGTGAATTCAAATAAGTCGCTAAGTGTCTGTGTCCAAAGGACTAGTTAAACTAGAAATAATCAGGGGGAATGTGAGCTCAAAAAAGGGATTAGAGTCAGCATCCAATTTCTCAGCACAGGCACATAGACCAAAGTATTCTGAAACCTAGAAGGTGAATTATCATTGATCAAGGATGGAAGTTGGTTAAGTCCTGCAATACTATTTAATATCCTTCCAGAAACAAGCAGACAAGTATTGGTGGATAAGCATTGTGTGTGTGTGTGTGTGTGAGAGAGAGAGAGAGAGAGAGAGAGAGAGAGAGCAGGATATCCTGCAAATTCCCTCAGATGGTGGGAGCAGAGAAACAATTTTTTTAAAAGCAGGATTTATTGAGAGGGCAGAAAATCTCCCAGAGTGGGGGAAACAAATTTTATCTACCAGGAAATGTGCTGCCAAAACCTGAGGAATGGCCAGTCACTACCAATGGAGCGAAATCCTTCCTTCCAAAGCATCTTTTCATGCACCACATCTTTTCTCACCCGAGGCATCAGAGGTGTGGTTGCCATCTTCTGAAGTACAGTTTAAGTAAATAGCAGTTGACTGTTTCTTTGAACACTGAGGTGAGGAGGCTGTGCATCCAACAGTGTCCTCTTGTGTCATTAGGGGCTCTGGGTAGGTGAACATACCCTCGGTTTAACTGTTAATGACCATAAAGGAAGACAAGGAGGCCCTTGGTAAGAAAATATTTTGCTAAGCAGAGCCATTATAATTAAAGTTCATTGAGGTGTGCATTACTCTCAGGGAAAGAAGACTAGTAATAACAATGGCAATAATATATAGAACAGGCTATAATATGTGAGTAAGTGGCTTCCACGTGGTATTTAGCAGCTTCTAATCACAGAATCCAAAAGGCTGCTCAGGGCCAAATACTGAAAACATTTGGTCCAAGGGGTATGGAAAATATTCCAATGAATGCATATGCTCTTCAGTAAACAGAGCAGCCACTGGTACCACAGGCCAATGAGGAAAGGGTGAGATGGGAGTGTCTGGGGAAAGGGTGAGATGGGAGTGTGTGCAGGAGGAAAGAATAAGGCCCAGCAGCAAGAGCTGAGAAAATATGGTGAGGGAAGCTAAGACCTTGAGAGATAGCAGCACTGGACTCTGCTCCAAGCCTGAATTTATAAAAACATTGAGCCCAAACAAGATAATATGGCAGCATTCTTTCATATAAGGGTCCTTGCTGTCAGGCACTATTATTCTAATTGCTGACACTTGAATGAAATATAGTAAAATTGGGTTTCTGAGCCTCTGCTTCAGGCAACAATTGCCATTTTTAAAAATGATGATGGTGTGGAAGGAGACTCCTTTTTCCCTTTAATGTTTTGAAGTTACCACACTCTCTGTACCACTTGTACACTCCTTGGAAGGGTCATGGGACTCATTGGAGGATGTAAAGCGCTGGTGGCTGAGTCCATGAAGAAATATGGCAAGTTGATGGCAAAGGAAGCTAAATGTGGCAGAGGATGTGGATTAGAGTAGGTCCTATAATACACTTTTCTAGGCCTCTCTCCTGTCTTACTGTTTTTATTTCCCTACAAAGAGTGTTTCCTTCCCTTTTCTTGGGCTTTCTCTCATTCTGTTTTGCATATAATGACTGACATCATTTCCAGCTGTTGCATTTTTGCCCCCTTAGACTTAGCAATGTGTCATCTATATTATTAAGTCAGAGAAAAATTGTCATGAAAGAAAAACATATTCCATGCAAAATGGCTCGCTTCCTCAGTGTGGCATCATGGATATATATTTCCTTGCTTCAATGGTACTTTTGGGTTCTGTGTGCAAGTAGTGAAAGGGGAGAAGTTTGGGGAAATTTGTCAGCATCTTTGTATTCTCCAGTTTTACCTACAAAAATAGAGGCAAATTTGTCTTTTCCATTTCATTCTTTCTTTTTCTGATGTGTGTGTGTGTGTGTGTGTGTGTGTGTGTGTGTGTGTGTGTACCAAAAATTGTCTTGAAAATAGAAAGAGTCCACGTCAAATCCATTTTTTTTTCATTAATCAGTATTTTTTATTATGGTTTGGTGGGGTACAGTTAAGGGTTAGGTGTACAATTACGTTTCATTCAGGCACCCTGTTGATAAGAGGTGCTTTCCCATCCCCCGACAGATATTTGCTACTGTTAATTCCATCCCCCTCCCCCCATAGTTTCCCAGTACCGTCAGTCATTTTCTTATAGTATTGCATCGGATGTTCAAGGTCCATTATATGAGTGAGAACATGTGGTATTTGGATCTTTGTTTCTGTGAGAGGTCACTCAGTATTATAGACTCTAGTTCCATCCAGGTTGCAGCGAAATTCATGATTTTGTTCTTTTTTATGGCTGCATAGTATTCCATCGTGTATATGTATCACATTTTTTTAATCCAGTCCTATTTTGATGGGCAGCATGGTTATTTCCAGGTTCTTGCCATTGTGAACAATGCTGCGATAAACATACGTGTGCAGGTATCTTTTTTATAGAGTGATTTGTGTTCTTCAGGGTATATTCCCAGTAGGGGGATTGCAGGGTCATATGGAAGGTCAATTTTTAGAGCTTTTAGGAATCGCCACACTGCTTTCCACAGAGGTTGCACTAGTTTACACTCTCACCAACAGTGTAAAAGTGTTCCCTTTTCACCACACCCTCTCCAGCAGCTGTTATTTTTCGAGTTGTTGATAATTGCCATTCTGACTGGAGTTAGGTGGTATC
>NW_007233218.1:0-1020 GCF_000164805.1 Carlito syrichta | reverse complement strand
CGTTTCAGTTCCTTGTAGATCCAGGATGTTAAGCCTTTGTCAGACCTAGAGTTGGCAAAGACTTTTTCCCAGTCTGTAGGCTGTCTTCCTGCTCTCTTGATGGTTTCTTTGGCTTTGCAGAAGCTTGTCAGTTTAATAAGGTCCCATTTGTCTATCTTCTCTCTTAAGTCCTGTGGGTTTCGGGTTTTGTACAGGAATTGGATGCCAGTTCCGATTTCCATGAGAGTATTTCCTTCCTTTTCTAAGGTTCTTATGGTTTGAGGTTTTACATTTAGGTCTCTGATCCATTTGGAGTTAACCTTTGTGCATGGGGATAGATAGGGGTCCTGTTTCAATCTTCTGCATGTGGTCAGCCAATTTTCCCAGCACCATTTACTGAATAGGTTCTCCTCTCCCCATTGGTAGGTGGTGGGGGCTTTGTCTAAGATGAGTTGGTTGAGAAATTGAGGTTTTGCTTCTGGAATCTCAATTCTGTTCCATTGATCTATATGCCTGTTCCTGTACCAATACCAAGCTGTTTTGATGATTGTAGCTTTAGAGTAAAGTTTGAAATCTGGTATTGTGATACCACCTGCTTTGTTTTTTTTGCTGAGGATTGTTCTGGCTATTCTTGGATGTTTGTGTTTCCATATGAATTCCTGTGTTGTTTTTTCTAGGTCTGAGAAGAATGTTGTTGGTAATTTAAAGGGTATTGCATTGAATTTGTAGATTGCCTTAGGTAAGATGGACATCTTCACAATGTTGATTCTTCCAATCCATGAGCATGGGATATTTTTCCACTTGTTTATGTCATCTTTGATTTCTTTGAGCAGTGTTTTGTAATTTTCATTGTAAAGGTCTTTCACGTCTCTGGTTAGGAAGATGCCAAGGTATTTCATTTTTTTGTGGCACTTGTGAATGGAACTGTGTTTTTTATTTGGGTTTCTGTTTGTTTATTATTGGTATAGAGAAATGCGATTATCTTTTGTACATTTATTTTGTATCCTGAGACTTTGCCAAAGGCTTTTATCAATGTAAGGA
>NW_007233217.1:0-10621 GCF_000164805.1 Carlito syrichta | reverse complement strand
CACTCCAGTCTGGGCGACAGAGTGAGACTCCCACTCAAAAAAAAAAAAACAAAAAACAACTACAACAACAAAAAAGTATGGCTTTGAAGAAAGCGTGGGTGCAGATGTGGAGGAATGTTAGGTGGGATTGATTAATGCCGATAGTTACTATTATAAGGCCTAATTGGCTAGAGGTGGAAAATGCGACAATTTTTTTAATGTCATTTTGTGTTAGGGCGCAGATTGCTGTAAATAGGGTAGTGATAGCTCCTAAGCATAATGTGATGGTTTGGATTGTTCCATTTATTTCTAAGAGGGGATAAAATCGGATAAGTAGGAAAACTCCAGCTACAACTACAGTGCTTGAGTGAAGCAGGGCGGAAACAGGAGTTGGACCTTCTATGGTGGATGGGAGTCAGGGGTGGAGTCCAAATTGTGCAGATTTTCCTGCAGCTGCTAGGAGGAGACCTAGGAAAGGGAGGGTGCTGGAGTTTGGGTAGAGAGTAAATATTTGTTGGAATTCTCATGAGTTGGAGTAAGTTAAGAACCATGCTATATTGCTAAGATAAAGCCGATGTCTCCAGTGCAGTTGTAGAAAATTGCTTGGAGGGCTGCCGTGTTTGCGTCTGTTCGTCCGTATCATCAGCCAATAAGGAGGAAAGATATAATGCCAACACCTTCTCATCCAATGAAAAGTTGAAATAGGCTATTGGCGGTAACTAGAATTAGTATAGTGATGAGAAATAGAAGTAAATATTTGAAGAAGTGGTTGATATTGGGATCTGAATGTATATATCATTTTGAGAACTCTATGATAGATCATGTAACAAAAGGTGCTACTGGTACAAAAATTATGGAGAAATAATCTATCTTGAGGCTTAGGGAAAATTTTATAGTTTGGATAGTTATTCAGCGTCAGTTAGAAATAACTATTTCTTGGCCTATGTGTAAGAATATAATTGTTGGAACTAAGCTTGTTATAAATGCACAGGCAGTAGAGTTTTTCACGTAGCTGGGGTAAGTGTAGTTGTATTTTTTGGTTGTTGTTATAATAAAGGGGGTAATTAGAAGTATAAGTGAGAGAAAGATGGAAGATGAAAATAAATTTATTACTTTTATTTGGAGTTGCACCAATTTTTCGGTTCCTAAGACCGACGGATCACTTCTACCCTTTAAAAGTAAGAAAGCCATACTGTTATGTATGGAGGCATGAGTTAGCAGTTCTTGCGTACTTTCTTGGTAAAGAAGAATTTTTAAGTTTCTATTATTAGAGTCACAATCTAATGTTTTGTTTAAACTATATTCACAGTATATATACCCTATAATTAGTTTGGGGTTGGTAGATAGTAGGATAGGAGGTAGTAGATGCATAATTATTAATGTATTTTCTCGAGTGAAGGGGGGTTTAATGCTGCTGATGTGATATGTATATTTTCCTCGTTGTGTTATAGTTAGTATATATAGGGAATGTAGAGCAGTGATGAGTATATTAATACCTATTAAAATAATAGTTAAGTGCGATCATGAGAAAAATGTTATTATTACGGATAGTTCACCAATCAAATTAATGGTTGGGGGGAGGGCTCAGTTGGTTGGGCTAGCAAGTAGTCATCATGTTGCTGCAAGAGGTAGAAGAGCTTGAAGGCCACGGGCTAGGGCTGTTGTTCGGCTGTGAATATGTTCATAGTTTGGGTTTGCTAGGCAGAATAATAAGGAAGAGGTGAGGCCATGGGTAATTATAATAATGGTAGCTCCAATGAAATTTCATGGAGTTTGAATAAGGATTGCTACAGTAACAAGTGCTCTGTGGCTAACTGAGCAACAGGCAATGAGCGATTTTAGATCTGTTTGGCGTAGGCACATCGAAGTAGTTATCATTATTTCCCATAGAGAGAGCATTAGAAAGGGGTCGGCTATATATTCTGTTAAAGGGTCTAGGATGATTGTTATTCGTATCATCCCATACCCTCCGAGTTTTAGTAAGACTGCTGCAAGGACTATGGAGCCTGCAACTGGGGCTTCGACATGGGCCTCGGGCAGTCATAAGTGAAGTCCATATAGAGGTATTTTTACTATGAAGGCTATTATATAAGCTAGTCAGAGAATACTGTTTGACCAAGAGTTGGGAAGATTTTGTATAGTGAGAAAATTAATTATTATGTTTAATGTTCCTAGGGAATCTTGGTTATAAGTGAGGGCAATGAGTAGGGGAAGTGAGCCGAATAGAGTGCAGAATAAAAAATAGAGGCCGGCGTTGAGTTGTTCTGTTTGATTACCTCATCGTGTGATAATAATTAGGGTAGGGATTAAGTTTGCTTCGAATAGGATATAAAAGAGAATTAGCGCTGTAGCAGTAAAGGTTATAATTAGGAAAATGTGGAGTATAATCAGTATGGAAATATATAATTTTTTCCGTACAAGTGATTCTTTCGATAGATGATTTTGACTGGCTAGAATTATCAGAGGGAGTAATCAGGTGGTCAAGATGAGTAGTGGTGTTGTTAGTGAATCGGTGAAGAAAGTAAGTGAGAAGTTTGTGTTATTATCATAAGGGTAACTTAAAAGGGAGAGGGCGATGGAGCTAATTATTAGGCTATGGGTAGTAGTGTTAATTCAAATAGTATGTTTTTTAGAATATCATGTCGGTAGAATTATTAATGTTGGTAGAATAATTTTTAACATTGTAGGAGATTTAGGTTTTGTATATAATCTAGGCCATATGTATTTGATACCATTACTAGCAAAGCTATTCCTACAGCGGCTTCACAGGCTGCGAATACTAGAAGAATGATTGGAGCCGTGTTGGCTAAGGTAAAGTGAAGGTTTAGAATTGTGAGTGAAGTTATAATAAATTTGAGAGTATTATACCTTCTAGACATAATAGAGAAGATATGAGATGTGATCGATATATTGGTATACCTAGGAGGGATGTTAGGAAAGCAAGGAGTAGGCTAATATAAATAGATGGCATTTTGGTAATTATGTATTATTCATAATCTAATGAGTCGAAATCATTTGTTTTTAGTTAAACTAATCACCATATTCGATTCATTCAAGTCCTTTTTGAATCCATTCATCTGCGAGTCCTAGGGCCAGGATGGAAATTAAAGCCAGAGCCACTATTAATATAAGATTAAGGTTCACTGTTTGGGTGGCTCAGGGGAGGGGAAGTGGAAGGGCAAGTTCTAGGTCGAATAGGAGGAAAGTAATAGCAATTAAGAAGAATTTCATAGAAAAAGGCAGATGAGCTGATTCTGTTGGGTCAAAGCCACACTCATAGGGACTGGATTTTTCTGTATATATATTGAGTTGTGGGAGTCAAAATGCAATGGTGACCAGGAGTAAAGCAAGTACTATCTTTGTGGTTAGTGATATAATGAAATTTATTGTTCCTTTCTGGGGTGTACCAGAGCTAATTGACTGGAAGTCAATTGTACTGATGAATACTAAAGGTGACAGGATCCTCATCAATAAATAGAGACATATAAAAATAGTCAGACTACCTCTACAAAGTGTCAATATCAGGCAGCGGCTTCGAATCCGAAGTGATGGTTAGATGTAAAGTGAAACTTTAATTGTCGGAGGAAGCAGATGGCTAGGAAAGTTGAACCAATGATAACGTGGAGTCTGTGAAAGCCTGCAGCCATAAAGAATGTTGAGCCGTAGACTCCATCGGAGATAGTGAAAAGTGTCTCAAAATATTCTGATGCTTGAAGTAAAGTAAAATAAACACCTAATATGATAGTGATAAACAGGGCTTGGAGTATTTGTTTACGGTTACCTTCGATGAGGCTATGATGGGCTCAAGTAATTGATACACCTGAGGCTAATAGGACAGATGTATTAAGTAGGGGGACTTCTAAGGGGTCTAAGGGGTGGATGCCTGTTGGGGGTCAACAGCTTCCTAGTTCGGGGGTTGGAGCTGGGCTGGAGTGGTAAAAGGCCTGCGAAGAAGAAGACGTCCGAGATGCTGAAGAGGACGATGCCCTGTCGGAGACCTTTCTGCACAACTGATGTATGGTGGCCTTGATATGTGCCTTCTCGAATAATACCGCGTCATCATTGATATATGGTAAGTGTATTAGTAATGAGGCCTAGGGCTAGGAGTATAAAGGAATTGAAGTGAAATCGTATAACAAGGCCTGATGTTGTAAGAAGAGCTGAGAGGGCTCCAGTTAGTGGTCAGGGGCTAGGGTTTACTATATGATAGGCATGTATCTGGTGGGTCATTATGTATTGTCATGTAAATAAAGGCTTATTAAGAGTGTAAATGCATAGGCTTGGATAAGAGCTATGTCTAGTTTGAGGATCGTAAGTCATGTAAGCATAATGAATGTAGTTGATGCTGCAATGGAGCTAATTGACGATAGGACCAGAGTGGCCCCTCCGATTAAATGTATAACTAAGTGACCTGCTGTGATATTAGCAGTTAGTCGTACGGCTAGGGCTATTGGAAAAGACTAATAGTTTCGTTAATAATTAGTATGGGAATTAGGGGGATAGGGGTTCCTTGTGGAAGGAAATGGGCTAGGGATGCTTTAGTTTTGTAGTGGAAGCCAGTAATTACTGCCCCTGCTCATAAAGGAATTGCTATCCCTCAGTTTATTGATAGTTGAGTAGTAGGTGTAAAGGAGTGAGGTAATATGCCTAGTAGGTTTGTGGATCCAATAAATAGGATTAGGGAAATTAGTGTCAGGCATCAGGTTCCACCTTTATTGTTATGTATAGTCATTATTTGTTTAAGTACTAGTTGGACTAATCATTGTTGTAAAGAGATAAGTCAATTGTTAATTAGACGGGTTGAGGTGGGGAATAGAATGGTTGGGAGCATAATAATTAATACTACTACTGGCAAGCCCATTATTGTTGGGGTAATGAAAGAGGCAATAAATTTTCATTCCTTTTAGTTCTCAAGGGGATTTGAATGTTTGTATTTTAATACTTTTTAAGCTTGGATTTAGAGAGTACGTTAGTTTTGGAATTTTTAATTGGAATACAATGAAAAGTGCTAATACTATGGATAAGATAGTAATAAATCATGTTGATGTGTCTAGTTGGGGCATTTCACTGTGGAAAGATTAGTACTTTCAGTCTTTAACTTAAAAGGTTAATGCTATATAAGCTTCGCGGTGATAATTAAATCATAGATGTTGATCAATCTTCAAAATATTTTAGTGGTACTAGTTCTAGGACAATAGGTATAAAGCTGTGATTAGATCCGCAAATTTCTGAGCATTGGCCATAATAGAAGCCTGGTCGGGTTGATGTAAGTGTTGCTTGGTTTAAGCATCCGGGGACAGCGTCAGTTTTTAGGCCTAAGGAGGGTATGGCTCACAAATGAAGAATGTCTTCTGATGAAACTAATATTTGAACTGGAATTTCTGTGGGCAGGACCACACGGTTATCAGCTTCTAGTAGTCGGAGTTCTCCTGGTTTAAGGTCTGTTGTGGGGATTATGTAGGAGTCAAAATTCAGGTCCTCATAGTCGGTATATTCATAGCTTCAATACCATTGATGGCCTATAGTTTTAACGGTTAAGGATGGGCCGTTGATTTCATCTATTATGTAAAGAATACGTAGGGGAGGAAGAGCAATTAGGATAAGGATGATGGCTGGTAGGATGGTTCATACTGTTTCTACTTCTTGTGCATCTATTGTGCTTGTGTGGGTTGACTTGGTTGTTAATATGAGGGTAGTAATGTAAAGTACTAGTGAGCTGATCAGGAAAACATTTATTGAGGTATGATCATGAAAATGGAGTAATTCTTCTATAATAGGGGAGGTGGCGCGATATACATATGGACTTCGTACAGTTTTATTAATACTGACATGTTGTCAAGAATAATTGGGCTATATAAGTACACAGGGAATATGTTGAAAGATACAGTCTTCTTTGTAAGTGAAGTTTGGAAGTAACTTCCATCAACAGGGGGCTTTGTTGAATAAATTTGGTTCATCTATCCAATAAAATACCACGAGACTATTAAAAAGAGGAATGTAAGACCTGTATGAATTGAAGTGTAATCTTTAAAATATACAGAGGGTTAAGCCAGCTGAAGAGCAACATAAATGTTAAAAACCCATTTTAAAAAATAAGCAAGCCAGGGTCAAATAACGTGCACCTGGTGTGCCAGCTACTCGGGAGGCTGAGGCAGGTGGATCGCTGGAGCCTAGGAGTATGAGACCAACCTGGAAGACACAGTGAGATTGCCATCAATAGAAATAAAACAAAAGAAAAAAATAAGCAACGAACTCAGCTTATGTGTGTGTGTACATGTATGAGGATACCTAGAGGTTTTATCTGCCTCCACTCAATCTTCCTTTGGGAAATGTATCCTTTCTCATGCTGGTTATGCAGTTCTGGGGAGGAGGACTGCCATTCTCAGTCTCCTAGTCCCTCCTCCTGCCATAGGGAGTATTCGGAGCTAGACACTTACAGGGTCCTGTTCTGCTAACCATGGGACTGGGATAAAGGTTGGGTTGTAAGCCAAGCTATGCTGTACTCAAAAGCTTTCAAAGGATTTAAAAAATTGAATTTCAAGCAGAAAAATCCCTTGCCTTTTGGGCCCTGTATTAGTTTTCCATGACTGTTAGAGCAAATCAGCACAAACTTAGTGGTTTAAAAGAGCACAAACTTATTGTCCCACGATTTTGTAGGACAGAACAATGCCATGGGTCTCAAGTGCCAGCAGGGCTGTGTTTCCTTCTCAGACCTCTGGGGAGAATCCATCTCCTTGCCTTTCCATCTTCCAGAGGCCAGCCACTTGTCATGGCTCTTGGCCCCTTTCTCCATATTCAAATTCAGCAACAGTTGGTTGGATCCTTCTCACATCATCACATCTTTCCGACTCTGCTCCCATCCTCGTGTCTCTTTCTCTGACTCTCTTTGACTTTACGGACGCTTGTGATGACTTTGGGCTCACCCAAATGATACAGAGAAAATACCTGTATTTGAAGGTCAGTTTATTAACAATCTTAATTACATCTGAAATCTTAATTCTCTTTTGTCACATCAGGCAACATATTTACAGGTTCTGGGGGTTAGGATGTAGATTTTTTGTTGTTGTTGAGGAAATATTATATATTCTGTCCTGAATCCAGAGTAGAAGCAGGGCTGGTATGTTCCCCAGCACATCAAGAAAGCTAACTGAGTTTGGAAGAATGAGGCAGACACACAGAAGGAGGCAGTGTCAAAAGAATAAAGTGATAGAGGAGAGAAAGCAAAACTACTCTGTTTGGACCCCTGGATCCAGTCATTCCTGAATTAATGTGCCTTACTTCAGTATACTTATGTAAGCCAAGAGATTATTTCCAGTTGTTTAAAAATTTAGAATTGGATTTCTCCTATCTATAAGTCAGGGTCCTAATTACTCATGTGTGTATGAGTCTTTGTAAATGTTGTCATGTGTGTTCATATATGTCTAGAAAGAATAGGGAATAAAATTGGGGTGGCTAGTATGGAATAACTTTCCTTTTTGCATAAATACATTTGTATTGTTTGAATATTATATAAGGGGCATGTATTACTTTTGTAATTTTTAAAGTGAAGAAAAAATAAGAGACTATACACAAAAAGTAAGTTCCTCAGGGCTCCAAGGTCTAGCTTAAGCAGCAGAAACCTCATAAGTTTCTCTTTCACTGGGTGCTTTTAAATAGCACATGAGTCCACTAGAGAGCCAATAATTACAAGTTTCTTCTTAGGCTCTGATACTACACTTTATCCTTTTTTAAAAAAAGCTATCTAGATGGGGCCACATATGATAAAAGGTCCATGCTCAGAGAGACAAAGAGCTTATTGGCTCATCTTTGTAGTCCTGTCCAGGTCCACATGGCAAGCCTTGAAAGCACAATTTGTCTCAGTTTGCTTTCTTGCCTTCTTGGACTATAAACATGCACGTTATACGGATCCAAATGAAAAGAATGGTAGCAGAAGCAAATGCCTGTAATCCCTTTGGCAAAGCAAAGACACAAAGGCAGCCTTGACTCCAACTGTATTAAAACGTGGGAGCAGAACAGTTTGTTGAAAAGTCGCAATTAGCCGGGCTTGGTGGCTCAGCCTGTAATCCCGCGCCTTTGGGAGGCTGAGGTGAGTGGATTGCCTGAGCCCGCGGGTTCGAGACCCGCCTGGGCAGTGAGAACTCATCTCTACAATAAAATTAAAAAAAATTAACCGGGCGTGGTAGTGTGCACCTGTAATTCTGGCTACTCGGAAGGATGAGGCGGAAGGATCGCCGGAGCCCGGCAGGTCGAGGAGCGGCCACTGCACTCCAGTCTGGGTGACTGAGTGAGACTCCAACTCAAAAAAAAAAGAAAAGAAAAAAGAAATGTTGCAACTAAGAGCTCTGAAGAAGTATTCTGCAGGCCTTTCCATAGTGGGATACAGTATGCTAGATAAGAATGCCCTCTTCTCTTTCTGACAAGCCCTGGTTGACAGAGAATCCACTAACTTGCAGGTAGCTTCTGAGTATCATTTTTTTGGGTGGGACCCTCTTCGCACCCCAGTCAGTGGGCAGGAACATCAGGATTCACATCCAGTCTGTTCCAGGCCCGTGGTTCCCAGTACTCAGGGTCCATGATTCCCAGTACTCAAAGGGCATAAGAATTATTCAAGGATCTTACCAATCACCCAGATTCTCCCAAAGATTCAGAATCAGGAAATCTGGGGCTGAGCTCAGGAATCTGCATTTCAACAAGCACCCCACATAATCAGATGCTGGAGACCACACTTGCAGAATAAACACACACACACACACACACACACACACACACACACACACACACACACACACAACTGAGGCTGAAAGATAAATGGCCTTGTATTCAAGGCTATACAGCTAATCTTGGAAGAACTGAAACTCCAATCTAGAACCACTTAGCCACAAGTGCTCAGTTCTTTCCATTTACTTTCCTACTTGTTAACAGTCTGTAAAGTTACAAAGTAAAATGACCAGGTAAATATAGACTTCATCCAGGAAATCACAGAAGATTAGAGACTAGGCTCCTTTTTGAAATTCCAAAAATTTATTTTCAAATTTTCTGTTTAAGAGATATATCTTCTCTTTGGCAGTTCATATGAAAATGTGTTAATATCTAATTCAACACGCTTCAAAATGTGCTCTATGAAAGACTAATCAAGAGACATTAGTAGATATGTTATATATATTTTTTTTTTTGAGTTGGAGTCTCACTTTGTCGCCCAGACTGGAGTGCAGTGGCCGCTCCCGGCCACCGCAGCCTCGACCTGCTGGGCTCCGGCGATCCTTCCACCTCAGCCTTCCAAGTAGCCGGAATTACAGGTGTGTGCTACCACGCCCGGCTCATTTTTTGATTTTATTGTAGAGATGAGGTCTCGCTGCCCAGGTGGGTCTCGAACCCACGGGCTCAGGCAATCCACTCACCTCAGCCTCCCAAAGGCGCGGGATTACAGGCTGAGCCACCGAGCCCGGCTTGTTACATTTTACAAATGTTCCTATGACCAAATTAATTTGAGAAATGCTAGGTTAACAAAGATAAACAGATTTTTCTACTTCAGGACTTCTCAGAGACTTCACTATTGCGATGTACATTATAATGGGGGCCAGTAAATGGTATTTCTCAATAGCATTTTAATCTTTTATTTGAAGAGCATTTCACAGGATTAATGTTTCTCAAAAATCCTTATTAGAAAGTGGGCAAAAGACATGAATAGATACTTCTTCAAAGAAGACATGTGAACAGCCAACAGATACAGGAAAATCATTAATGAAATGCACATTAAAACCACACTGAGAGGGTGGGAGTGTAAGCTAGTATAACCTTTGTGGAAAATAGTGTGACGATTCCTAAAAGTTCTAAAAATCAACCTCCCTATGACTCGGCAATTCCTCTTCTGGGAATATACCCAGAGGAACTCGAATCATTCTACAAAAAAGATACTTGTACACGCATGTTTATGGCAGCACGATTTACAATAGCAAAAACATGAAACCCACCGTGCTGCCCATTGAAAGAGGACTGGATTTTAAAAATGTGGTACGTATATATGATGGAAGGACAAAATTATGAGCCTTGCAGCAAACTGAATGGATTTAGAGTCTATAGTACTCAGTGATCTGTTACAGAAACAAAGAACCGAGTACCACTCATCAGCGGACCCCGAACATTCACCATGATACTCTAAGAAAGGGATTGGCAGTCGCGGGATGCGGCCAGGGTCGGGGTGGGGACACAACATCAGTCAGGGTACCTGATCTCAAACCAGGCAGAGTGGGGACCTAAGTTAGGCCCAAACTTTACCTGTACCATGACCATTTGTATGCCTAATCCTAAATTGTACCCCACATCTTTTTAAAAAATCCCTTTGGAGATCACCGACCTAACTCTTCTATCTGGTGAGGACAAAATAACTTTTCTCAAAATATTTGAGAAAGGATATTAGGAAAATCTTGTGGCCTGCAATTGGCACGTACTAGCTTTTGAGTATATTAACTGAAAAGTAGGAATTGTAGGCTTGGAAAGAAGCATCTGTCCTCTGATAGCCATTTCAAGTCTTTCTGGCTTCTTCAGGGTGTTGGGGCCCATGTCCAATCAGTGGTTCCTCACACAGATTTGCTCTACAAGTCTGAATCGGGAAGAGGAAGGAAAAAAAAGAAAAGCGAGGAAG
>NW_007233216.1:0-6198 GCF_000164805.1 Carlito syrichta | reverse complement strand
CCCAAACCGGGTAAAGATCCAACAAAAAAGAGAACTACAGGCCAATATCCCTTATGAACATAGATGAAAAAATTCCCAAGTATCTAACAAATTGGATCCAAAAACACATCTCCAAATTCATCCACAATGACCAAGTATGCATCATCCCCAGGATGCAGGACTGGTTTAACATTCGCAAGACCATAAATGTCATTAAATGCACCAATAGATGTAAAGACAAGAAACATATGATTATATCATTTGATGCAGAAAAACCTTTTGATATAATCCAGCATCGCTTCTTGATACAAACCCTCAAACACCTAGGTATATAAGGAACATAGATGACCACAAATAGCCAAAACAATCCTTAGCAAAAGAAACAAAGCAGAAGGCATAACATTCCAGACTTCAAACTTTATGATAAGGCTACAATAATCAAAACAGCATGGTATTGGTACAAGAACAGGTGTATAGACCAATGGAACAGTATAGAGATTCTGGAAGCAAAGTCTCAATTTCTCAACCAACAAATCTTTGACAAAGCCTCCACCAACAACCACTGAGGCAAGGAGAACCTATTCAGTAAGTGGTTCTTGGAAAACTGACTTATCACATTCAGAAGATTGAAACAGAACCCTTACCTATCACCATATACAAAAATTAACTCTAAATGGATCAAAGACCTAACCTTAAAACCTCAAACTATAAAAATCTTAGAAAACGCAGGAGACACACCTATCGTAATTGGAACTTGCAACCAATTCTTGATCAAAACCCTATCAAAACCATACTATAAAAAATAAGATAGGCAAGAGGGACCTCATCAAACTGACGAGCTTCTGCAAAGCAAAATAATCCATCAAGAGAGTAGGGAAACAGCCCACAGAATGGGAAAAAATGTTTGCCAACTGTATATCTGATAAAGGCCTAACATCTAGAATTTACAAGGAACTCAAACATGCTGAAATGGAAAAACAAAAACAAAAACAAAAAAAGCCCCATTAAAAAATGGGCAAAAAACATGAACAGACAGTTCTCAAAAGAAGATATATGAGCAGCCAAAAGACACATGAAAAGTACTCAACCTCACTAATCATCAGAGAAATGCTAATCAAAACCTCATTGAGATTCCACCTAACTCCAGTAACAATGTCATCATTAATAAAACATACAACAGATGCTGGCAAGGATGTGGAGGAAAAGGAGCACTTGTACACCTCTGGTGGGAATGCAAACTAGTGCAACGTTTTGAAAGACAGTGTGTCAATTTCTGAACGAACTAGAAATTGACCTTTCGTATGACCCAGCAATTTTTCTATTGGAAGTATACACGGAGGAACTCAAATCATTCTACAAAAAAGATACCTGCACACTCATGTTTGTTGCAGCTTCATTCTCAATAGCAAAAACATGGAACCAACAATGCTGCCCATCAAAGCTGTACTAGAGTACCATGTGTTCTCACTAATAAGCAGACCTTGAACAATTATCATAATTCTATAAGAAAGGAACAAGCAGTATTGGGAAACAGCCAGGGGAGGTAGTATGGGATTGGCAGTTGAGGGAAACTGCCAGGGGAGGGAGGGGCACATCTCTTCAACATGGATACCTGCATAATCAATATTTGTATACCTAACCCTGTATTGTACCCCACATCTTTAAAATAAATTATAAATAATAATAAAAGCAAAAAAAAAAGAAAATGCATTCATACTGCTTTACAATGTATATGTGGTTTAAGTTAAGTGCAATTACAAGAGATAAAAATTTTTTAAAAATTATGAAGTAAAAATCAGCAGTAAGTGAAGGTATATTCATTATTGAAGATAGAAAAGCATCTTTTATACATTTATAAATTTGGTATAGCCTAAGTACAATATTTATAAAGTCTACAGTGTTGTCAATAATATCCTAGGCCTTCATATTCATTCATGACTCATCCAGTTCAACTTCTAGTCCCAAGAGCTTCATTCATAGTGAACGCTCTCTACTAGTGTACCATTTTTATCTTTAATAACATATTTTATACTGTACCTTTTCTAAGTTAAAGTATGTTTAGATACACAAATATTAGCGTTGTGTTACCATTACTTACAGTATTCAGTACATGGTGTTCAGATTTGTAGCCAAAAACAAGAGGCTATACCATACAGCCTGGTTGTGTAGTTGGCTCTACTATCTAGGTTTCCCTCATTACTATCTATAATATTCACACAATGATGAGATCACCTAACAACACAATTCCCAGAAGGTATACTTGTGGTTAAAATGCACACAACTATATTTAAATAAGAGTACTTTCAACTATATATTGCATACTCAGCAAAAATATCTATCAGCATTGACATTAAAATAGGCATTTTCCAGTGAAGGAAACCTAAGAAAGCTAGGTAGCAGCAGAGCTGTACTTACCAAAAAAAAAAAAAAAAATACTAAAGGAAGTTTTTCAGGCTGTAAGAAGATTGTACCGAGGATGATTTAGTATGCTAGCAATGAAGAAAGAGTGCTAGAAATTGTCAGTCTCTTGTGAATATATACTGGATTACTTTTCTTCTCTTAAGTTTCAAAAAATTTGCATGACCATAAGAAGCAAAACCTGTCAAGTTGCCTGTGTGAGGGTAGAGTGTATACAGATAAAATATACAAGTCAACTATAGCATAAAATTGAAGTAGGCTTTGGGGTTTAATTTGAAAAGATAAGAAAGATAACATAACCTCTAAAAAGACTGTGAAAAGAAGTGTACTTGTTTATCTAGTTATAGATAGATAAATGTGCCTAGGTTTATGTGTAGTTTATATTTATATATCTATATCTGTATATATGCATGTATAAGGGGGGTTGGACCAAAAAAATCCAAAATAATGTTTTGGAGGCCAGGCCCCTTGCAGTATGCTTGGAATTTGTTCCTCTCTATCAAGCAGTCAACCAAAGTTTTTATCTGAAAGTCTTGAGAAGATTGAGTCACAATTTGTGAATAAACTTTCTGAATAGTGGCAACTAGGTGACTGGTTCTTTCACCAAGAAAATGCACTTGCCCACGCTGTCCTGAGTGTTCAGTAGTTTTTAACCAAAAAAGTCATGACCGCCATATCCCAACTCCCTATTTACCTGATCTTATGCAGAAAGATTTTCTTTTTTTGTTTCTCTGAATGAAAAAAGTCCTCAAAGGGAAACATTTTGCAAATGTAGAAGTGAAACAAGAAAAATAGCCAAAGAATTAAAAAGCATAAAAATTTATAAGTTCAAAATGGTTTTGAGGAGTTAAAAAAAATCCAGTTAGGTGTATTGCATTTAACAGAGAGTACTTTGAAGATGACTGATTTAACATGTAAAAATAAATTGACAATTTTTATAAATTGCAGTTTTTTAACATCTCACCGTGTATGTATTTATATTAATGTTTAAAGAAATCATTAAAATATAACTCTAGAACAGGAACCAAAATTCCAATGATAGATTAAAATGAAGTACTAAAACACTTTCAAATAGTTTTTTTAAAGGCAGAAAAAAAAGAACAGAAATTATTGAGGGCAAACAGAAACATACCAGAACAAAAGTTCTAAAACCCTGTCAGTATTTATATTAACTGTAGATAGTTTAAGCATACCAATTAAAAGAGAGAATTTGTCAGATTACCTTTTTAAAAGATGACTCATTCTATTCTGACAAAAAAATACAATTTATATTTAATACAGATAGTTTAGAGGGTAAGAAAGTGTGTGCCATGCCTACCTGCTGAGTCTGTTTAAGCTGCTGTAACAAAAACAATAAAAACCAGGTGGCATATGAACAATCAACATTTATTTCTTATAGTTCTGAAGACCAGGAAATACAAGAAAAAGGTGCCAGCAGATTCCGTCTGGTGAGAATCCTTTCCTCATAGGTGGCAACTTCTCCCTGTAACTTCATATGTTGCTTCACATGCAATAGTTCACTAAAGTCATGGTTTCATTTACTGTGGTTTTAGTTTTAATTTGCATACCATTCTGAGTAACATGATGAACACTTTTGCCATGAACTTGATTCATCCCTATGTCTGCAAACCCCATATTGTTCAAGTTGGTTGCCCATTAGTTGTTTCACAGTCTGTTTTATCAGTTAGACTGTCATGGTATTGCAGTGCTTTGTGTCCACATAACTTTTATTTGATTTTGTACTGGCCCCAAAGTGAAGGAGAGTGATGCTAATATTCAGATATGTGAAAGAGGAGCCATGAAGTGCTTCCTTTAAGTGAAAAAATAAAAGTTCTTGAATTACTAAGGGAAAAAAATTTGTAGGCAGAGCTTGCATACACCTAGAGTAAGTAAGAGCAAACCCTCTATCTGTGAAATTGTCGAGATCGAAAAAGAAACTTGTGCTAGCTTTGCTGTTGTACCTCAAGTTGTCAAAGGATAGTACTATCTGAAGTTTCGGGGATTTTCTGAGAGTCTTGGAAAATATTCTCTATAGATAAATGGGGAATACCAAGTGGGAGGATGAACAAGGATGTTCTTCAGGCTGTAAACAATTCATGCCAGAGGAGAATGTACTATGGCAGCAATGATGCAAAAGCAAGACAATTGGTCAGGATTTGCGAGAATATATACTGGATTATTTTTCCCCTAAGTTTAAAAGTATATATATGAAAGTAAAAACCAAAAATTGTAACATTGTCTGTATGTAGAGGGAGATTTCCTCCCTTGTACCTCTTTTTATAAAGGCACTAATGTCATTTATGATGGTGCTGAAAGGCCTAACCTCTTAATACTATAGCACTGGGGATTAATTTTAATATCATGAATTTTGAGGGGACACAAACACTCACACTAAGAAATTTTTCCCCTGGTTCAGCCAAATATTTCCCCTTCCCACATGTAAAATGCATCCATTTTATCCCAATAGCACCAAAAATCTTAACTAGTTCCTGCATTAACTTTATATTGAAGTTCGAGTTCTCAACAAAATCAAATTTGAGACAAACTCATAGTAGGATTCATCCTGAGAAAAATGGCTCTCCAGCTGTGAACCTGTAAAATCAAACATGTGACGTGCTTCCAAAATACAAGGGTGGGACAGAAATAGAAGAGACATTCCCATTCCAAAGGTAGAAACAGGATAAAAAGGAGGAGTGGCAGATCCCAGTCAAACCCAAACCCAACAGGGAAAACAACTTGAAATCTTAAGACCCTAGAATAATTTTCTTTGACTTAATGGTTTGCAATCTAGACATACTGAGGCAGGAGTTAAATCCCCAAGCTTGGGGAAGCCATGCCCTTGTGACTTTGGACAGGTTTCTTGTGGAAACTCTGAGTAAGAATCTGTTCCTTGCCTCTCTCCTAGCTTCTAGTAGTTGCCAGCAATCATTGATGCCTCTTGACTGGTAGGCATATCATTCCAGTTTCTGTGTCTTTGCACGGTCTTCACCCTAAGTGTCTGCCTATGCCTTCACATTTGCCCTCCACTGTGCCTGTCTCTATACCCAAATCTTCCTCTTCTTCTAAGGACACCAGTCATTGGATTAGGGTCCATTGGGGTAATCCAGTATGACCTCATCTTAACTTTATTGCATTGCAAAGACTGTATTTGTAGTTAATGGGGGTTAGGATTTTGAACATTTCTTTTGAGATGAGGCAGTTCTACTCACAATAGAAGGGAACTGGATGGAGCAAAAGTAATATTCACTATAGTCTAGGAAACAGCACACCCACCTTTTTCCTCTAGTTTTTCTACTAATTCTTTGGAACCAACAGGACATTTTTATTATTCCCTTTCATGCTTTAGTGCCATTGTCTGTAAAAGTAAGAATATGAACCATATGATTTCTAGAGTCATTTTTATAAAATTCTGTGATTCTTCACTACAATGTTATTGGCAATTCTCCATCAGATTTTGAAATATAAAAATATGCAAATACAAGCTTAAATAATGGTTTCAACTTTAGTCAAGTCATAAATTCTAGAGAAACTTTCAAATTAATTCTTCTTGAATTAGAGTTACAAAACCACTAGCCATTATAGAGTCTCATCACTTTGTAGTCATCTATTAAGTTATACCAGTTATTCAGGAAAATGCATCGTTGTTATATAATACCAGGACATGTTATTATTTTCTTTAAAAATTTCACATAGAATAGCCACAGTTTCTTCAGAGTTGTTTTTAAGTAAATCCTTCTTTTAATCAACTATCTCCGATGGTCTGATAAATCATGTAAAGGATGAATATTTCTGTCTGTTTTG
>NW_007233215.1:0-13582 GCF_000164805.1 Carlito syrichta | reverse complement strand
TTCCCCTCCCTACGCCCCCCATAGTTTCCCACCACTGTCAGTCCTTTTTTTTTTAAGTATTATGATAGATATTCAAGGTCCACTACATGAATGAGAACATGTGATACTCAGATCTTGTTTCTGTGAGAGATCACTCAGTATTATAGACTCTAGCTCCATCCAAGTTGCTGCAAAATTCATGATTTTGTTCTTTTTTATGGCTGCGTAGTATTCCATCATGTATATGTACCACATTTTTTTTAATCCAGTTCTCTTTTGATGGACAGCATAGTTGGTTCCAGGCTCTTGCTATGGTGAACAATGCTGCAATAAACATTCGCGTGCAGGTATCTTTTTGATAGAGTGATATGGTATTTCAGGGTATATTCCCAGTAGGGGGAATTGCAGGGTCATATGGTAGGTCGATATTTAGAGCTTTTAGGAATCGCCATACTGCTTTCCACAGAGGTTGCACTAGTTTGCACTCCCACCAACAGTGTAGGAGTGTTCCCTTCTCCCCACACCCTCTCCAACAACTGTTATTTTTTGAGTTATTGATAATGACCATTCTGATTGGAGTTAGGTGATATCTCAGTGTGGTTTTGATTTGCATCTCCTTTGTAATTAGTGAAGTTAAACATTTCTTCATGTGTCTGTTGGCTGCTCAGATGTCTTCCTTTGAGAAGTGTCTCTTCATAACTTTTGCCCACTTTATAATGGGGTTGTTTGTTTTTTTCCTCTCAACATGTTTGAGTTCCTTGTAGATCCAAGATGTTAAGCCTTTGTCAGACCTGAAGTTGGCAAATACTTTTTCCCAGTCTGTAGGCTGTCTCCCTGCTCTCTTGATGGTTTCCTTGGCTTTGCAGAAGCTTGTCAGTTTAATGAGGTCCCACTTGTCTATCTTATCTCTTATGGCCTGTGGGTTTCGGGTTTTGTTCAGGAATTGGATGCCAGTTCCAATTTTCATAAGGGTATGTCCTGCATTTTCTAAGGTTCTTATGGTTTGAGGTTTTACATTTAGGTCTCTGATCCATTTAGAGTTAATTTTTGTGTATGGGGACAGATAGGAGTCTTGTTTGAGTCTTCTTCATGTGGTTAGCCAGTTTTCCCAGCACCATTTACTGAATAGATTCTCCTCTCCCCAGTGGTAGGTGGTGGAGGCTTTGTCGAAGATGAGTTAGTTGAGAAATTGAGGTTTAGCTTCTGGAATCTCAATTCTATTCCATTGGTCTATATGCCTGTTTTTGTACCAATACCAAGCTGTTTTGATTATTGTAGCTTTATAGTAAACTTTGAAGTCTGGTAATGTGATACTGCCTGCTTTGACTTTTTCGCTGAGGATTGTTCTGGCTATTCTTGGTCATTTGTGTTTCCATATGAATTCCTGTATTATTTTTTCTAGGTCTGAGAAGAATGTTCCTGGTAATTTGATGGGTATTACAGTAAATCTGTAGATTGCCTTAAATAGGATGGACATCTTCACAATGTTGATTCTTCCAATCCATGAGCATGGGATATTTTTCCACGTGTTTGTGTCGTATTTGATTTCTTTGAGCAGTGTTTTGTAGTTTTCATTGTAGTGGTCTTACACGTCTCTGGTTAGGAAGATGCCAAGGTATTTCTTTTTTTTGTGGCTATTGTGAATGGAAGTGTGCTTTTAATTGGGGTTTCTGTTTGTTTATTATTGGTGTAAAGAAATGCAATTGTCTTTTGTACATTTATTTTATATCCTTAGACTTTGCCAAAGTGCTTTATCAGTGTAAGGAGGTTTTTGACAGATTCTCTTGGGTTTTCAAGGTACACGATCATGTCATCTGCATAGAGAGATAACTTGACTTCCTCTTTTCCTATTTGGATACCCCTGATTGCCTTCTCTTCTCTGATTGCTCTAGCCAGGACTTCCAATACTATGTTGAACAGGAGGGGTGAGAATGGGCATCCTTCTCTTGTCCCAGTTTTCAGGGGAAATGGTTCCAATTTTTGTTTGTTAGGGATTATGCTTGCTGTGGGTTTCTCATAGATGGCTTTTACTATTTTGAGGTATGTTTCCTGTATGCCTAGATGTTCGAGGGTTTTTATCAAGAAGGGGTGCTGGATTTTATCAAAAGCTTTTTCTGCAACTAATGATATAATTATGTAGTTCTTGTTTTGACATCTGTTAATGTATTTAATTGCATTTATAGTTTTACGAATGTTGAACCAGCCTTGCATCCCAGGTATGAAGCCTACTTCTTCATGATGGATGATTTTTGAGATGTGTTGTTGAATCTGGTTTGCTAGGATCTTGTTGAAAATTTTAGATTCTATGTTCATCAAAGATATTGACCTGTAGTTCTGTTTCTTTGTTGGGTCTTTACCTGGCTTCAGTATCAATGTGATGTTAGCTTCGTAAAATGATTTGGGGAGAGTTCCATCTTTTTCAATTGCCTGGAATACCTTCAGTAGAATTGCTCCTCCCTAAATGTCTTGTAGAATTCTGCTGGAAAGCCATCTGGACCAGGTCTTTTTTTTTCTTTTTTTTTGTAGGTAGTTTTCTTATTTCCTTGATTGTCATTGGTCTATTTAGGGTCTCAATTTTTCTTGTTTCAACCTAGGCAGTTTGTGTGATGTCATAAAGTCCTCCATTTCCTTTAGGTTTTCAAGTTTGTTTGCAAACAAGTGTACGTCATAGTCTCTAATAATCTTTTGTATTTCTTCAGGATAAGATCTAACTTTACCTTTTGTGTTTCTGATTGTGTTTATTTGGGCTTTTTCTCTTTTTTTCTTGGTCAGTCTAGCTAGGTGACCATCGATCTTGTTTATCCTTTTGAAGAACCAGCCTTTTGTTTCATTGATTTTTTTGTATTATCTTTTTTTCTTCTATTTCCTGGATTTGGGCTTTTATTTTGGTGATCTGGATTCTTCAGTTGAAATTAGGGTTTTGGTGGTCTTGCTTTTCCAGCTTCCTTAGGTGGTTTGTTAGGCTATTAATTTGTAATCCTTCCATTTTCTTCATGAGTGTCTGTAGGGATATAAATTCCCCCTCTTACTACAGCTTTCATGGTGTCCCAGAGATTTTAGTAAGATATGTTTCTTCATTTTCATTTGTTTACAGGTACGTTTTAATCTCTGTTTTGATTTCATCATTGACCCAGGAGTTGTTTAGCATCATGCTGTTTAGTGTCCATGTTTTTGTGGGTTTTAGGGAGACCTTGTTGGAGTTGATGTTTATTTGTATTCCACTGTGGTCTGAGACGGTACATGGTAAAATTTCGGTTCTTTTAATTTGCTTATACTTAATTTATGGCCAAGTATATGATTGATCTTAGAGTATGTCCCATGCAGTGATGAGTAGAACTTATATTCTGTGGTCTTTGGATGGAGTGTTCTGGGTTGGGAGCCAGCCTTGGAGGCCCGCCTGATTGACAAAGTCCAGGTGTGCTGAGGACTCCCAGCTGCAAAGTGAGTCCAGGCAGCTGAGGCCCTTCTGTCTTCCATCTTTGCTGTTGGTACAGCTGAAGAAATTCTGTGCAGTCGTGGAAGAAGAAGATGGCATGTTTATGCGAAGTACTCACAGCTAACCTGAGAATGTCATGGTTCATTTTTCCATTTTCCCACTATGCCACTTGGCCTTTTCTAACATATGAAAGGGTTAAACTCTGAAGCACATCAAGAATGCTTTCTTTCACTTGGTTATAAGTTACTAGATATTGCTTAAGTAATAAATGATATAAGTATATTCACTCCTTATTTGATTTAGGATTATGCAGTTTAGTGTTTATACATGAGATTTTTTAGAAGCACAAGTTTATAGTAAGTTCATTATGGATTCATTATAAGTTCTAACACTTATCTAGGAGTTATGCTGGTGATTTATAACACTGTTTTCACTGACTTAGGATAAAGGTTAATGCTAAGGTTTTTACTTAACTCAATAGTTAAAACTCTAAGTTAACATTTATAGAATGGGTTTTCACTGAACTCATAATATACTAATCTGACACTTTTATGATAACTTAGCTAAAGACAGAAAACAACCTTTTGTTGTTTTGAGTTTTCTTTAGAAACAAGCACTGCAGGATAAGAGAAAAGTAATGAAGACACCTGGACAAGAAAGGTGATTACAGAACTCTGAAGGCCATAAAGCCCCAGAAGGAAGACTACTGCTAAACTTACTGGAGACAGTTCAAGAACTGTAATTCGGGACTTTAGACTAAAACTATCATCTTTGGCCTTATGAATAAGACTCATTGTCTGAATGTTTACAGGGTTCTTGGTTTGTTTGTTGCTAAGACCACTAGATGGTGGTAATTTGTAGAGGATATGTATGTGAAGGAATTTTCTTTGTCTTGCCTCTTTACGAATGGTATAAAAGTTCTGTGTTAACTAACATTAAATTGTCATCTGTTCAGGAAGCAGGTGTCCAAGTATAATGTTTTCGTCTTTCGCCTATCCATCTCTCCTTCAGGAGATGTCATGACCTTGCGGGGTGGGACCCCACAGTTCTGTAGGTATCAATTAAGTCCATTTGGTCAAGAGTCACGTTGAGGTTTCAGATCTTGTTGCTGATTTTTTGTCTTGATGTTCTGTCTAGGATTTTGAGTGGGGTGTTGAAGTGCCCAGCTATGATGGTGTTGGAGTCGATATCCTTTTTTAGTTTACCTAGAAGCTCCTTTATGAAAGTCAGTGCTCCTATGGTGGGTGCATATATGTTTAAGATGGATATTTCTTGTTGATGGATTGAATCTTTTATCATTATGTAGTGGCCTTCTGTATCTTTTTAAATTTTTAATAGCTTGAAGGGTATTTTGTCTGAAAATAAGATTGCTACTCCTCCTTTCTTTTGTGTTCCGTTCGCCCGAAAGCTTGTTTCCCATCCTCTTACTTTGAGTCTGTGAGTGTCCTTTCTAGTGAGCTGAGTCTCTTGAAGGCAATAGATTGTTGCCTGGTGATATTTTATCTATTTTGCCATTCTATATCTTCTCAGTGGTACATTTAGTCCATTCACATTTAGACTAATAATTGAAATGCAAGAGTTGATCCCTGTCATAAGGGTCTTACAGAGTTGTTGTTCCTGTTTGTTTGTTTTCTTTCTTTTGGTTTTGGAGTTGGTTCATGTGTGTTCTTAATCTTTTTCCTGTACTCTTGTGAAGAATGTTGTTCTTTTTTCCTTTTTTTCTGTGTTCAATTCTTTCTTAAGTGTTTCTTGTAGAGGTGGTCTGGTGGCAGTGTAGGTTCTTAGGGATTGGATATCTGGAAAAGATTTCAATTCTCCCTCACTAATGAAGCTTAGCTTGGCTGGGTAGGTTATTCTTGGTTGAAATTGTTTATCTTTTAGAACTTTGGAGATAGGGCTCCAGGCTCTCCTAGCCTGGAGGGTTTCTGTAGATAAATCTGCTGCTGTTCTAATTGGTCTTCCCTGGTAGGTAGTCTGGCCTTTTTCTCTTGCTGCCTTTAACATTTTTTCTTTTATAGCTACTTTGTTTAGGTGAATTATTATGTGTCTGGGAGTTGGTCTTCTCATTTGTTGTCTTGCAGGGGTTCTCTGAATCTCTTGTGCTTGAATTTTTGCATCACTGATGAAATGAGAGAAGTTTTCTTGAATGATTTCGTGAAATATTTGTTCCAGTGTGACCTCTGACTCTCTCTCTCTCTCTCTCTCTCTCTCTCTCTCTCTCTGCCTCAGGAAGGCCAATTACTCTTAGGTTCGGTCTCTTGAAGTAATCATTCATCTCCTGAAGGTTTTGTTCTTTTTAAGCTTCTTTTCTATGTTTTTGACAGTTTGGGTTAGTTCTGTATTTTGGTCTTCAAGTTCTGAGATTCTTTCTTCTGCTTGGCTAATTCTGCTTTCCATGCTAATTAGTTTGTTACTTATTTCCATCACAGTATTCTTTACTGCTATTATTTCTGTCATCAGCTCCTTCCTTTTTTCCTCTTGTCTCTCCTCAATTTTTTTGATTCTCTCTATTAATGTCTTGATGTCTGGGTTTGTTTCATGTGACCAGTCATTCTGGGGGCTCTTCATTGTTTGTGTTCCGAAGAGTCTGTTTTCTCAGTGTCTGCCCTCCCAGGGGTCTGTGTGAGCCCTGTATTCTTTTGATTTTTCTTAATTTGTGCAGATATTTCCTCCCTACTTTTCCCTTCCCTCCAGTTCCCCGTCTTTGTTGATTCTGTTATTCAGGGGTGGAAGGGTTTCTTTTACTTCTGTTTGTTCAATCTCCTATTCTTCCTAATGTATTTCCTCTTGCTTTGTTCAGTTCTGGAGTTGGACTGTGGGTTGAGGGCAGTCCTTTTTGTAGTTTTGGGATTTAATTAAGGGGGGAGCTGTGATTCAAAATCTCTCTGCAGATCTCGGTATCTGCCAACAGCTGTATGGATAGTCTGAAACCCACTTCCCACTGCCTTGGAGTCTGCCCATGCAGTGGGGTTGTAGGTTTACTCCCTGAAAGCAAAATGAGGTTAACAGAGGCAAGAGAATGGAGCAGGCAGTGGGGGGGGGTGGAGAGAGAGAGGAGTGAGAGGGAAAACGGTTGAGTGTACTGACTGGTAAGTGAAAAGAGACACAAAGACTGAAACAAATATAAAGAAAAACAATAACCACGACTGAAAACTAACCAACAACCATATAAAAAGCTAAAACATACAATGATGCTAACGTACACACTGACCAACCTCCTTATTGGTGTGCTGTTCCTTTATACAAAGATGGGGTTTACAGAGAAATAAGAAAAAAGGAAAAAGAAAAAAACAGAAAAAAGGGGGGGAAGGGATAGATTAAAAGTCAGTAGACTAACAGAACCAACCAAGCACACTCTGAGACTTTTCCTTTAAGTCCAGTGTCCTTTCGGCTCTGATTTCTAGCTGTCTTTGCAGGCTGATAAAATTGTTCGCAGTTAGGGTCAGTTGCCCCTGGCCTGCTGTGAAGAACAGTTCAGATATGGGCTCCCTGCCCAGTCTATTACTGAGATCTGGCTTTTTCTTTATCAAGAGGGATGAGCCTCTGTCATTCCCGTTTTGATGTTGTTACCTTGGTTCCCCAGCAGGCGGTGCTATCTCACGGCTGTAGTCCAGCCGGGAGCGAGCTGGTTACGGATCTGTGACCTGCCTTGGCAACTTCACGGGGGGAGTTCCACAGGCCTTTATCCGGCCTAGGGGCGTGGTGTGGCAGCGGCAGCAGCAGCGGGCAGTGGCGATCTCAGAAGATCCTGCTTGCGGGGGCTTCACAGTCTGAAGTCATGGGTCACTTCAGGCATGAGCTGGGAATGACCACTGCAGCTGCATCCGCGACTGCAGGAGCAGCCCGGACCGCTGTGATATCTGAGTAGCGACGGTGGGTGACGGTGGCAGCTGAGCTCCCTGTGAAGAGCAGGCTGCGGAAGATGGGAGCTGCAGCCCCTGGGAGAGAGCTAGGGTCTTTATGAGTGCTCTCTTTCACAGAGGGTCTCACAGACCATGCCGCCCCGTCGCCATCTTGCTGGAAGTGACTTTTTTTTTGAGTCAGAGTCTCACTCAGGCACCCAGGCTGTAGTGCAGTGGCACACTCACGGTCACTGCAGCCTCAACATGCTGGGCTCAGCAGATCCTTCCAAGAAGCTAGGACTACAGGCATGTGTCACCACACCTGGCTAATTTTATTGTTTTATTTATTTACAATAAATAAAGATCTCACCAAGTTGCCCAGGCTGGTCTTGAACCCCTGGACTCAGGCAAGTCCTCTTGCCTCTGCCTCCCAAAGTGCTGAGATTACAGGTATGAGCCACATGCCTGGCTATCTTATAACATTTTTTTTTTGAGTTGGAGTCTCACTCTGTCACCCAGACTGGAGTGCAGTGGCCACTCCCGGCCACTGCAGCCTCGACCTGCTGGGCTCCAGTGATCCTTCTGCCTCAGCCTTCCGAGTAGCTGGAACTACAGGTGCATGCTACCACACCCTGGCTCATTTTAATTTATTGTAGAGATGAGGTCTCGCCAAGTTGCCTGGGTGGGTCCATTTATCTTTCCTGCTTTTTTGTGCTGTTGTGGTCATCTACTGAGTTCTTAAATTTTCAGCCATTTTATTTTTTTTTGAGAGAGAATTTGTATTTGATTGTTTTTCCAGATTCAAATTCTCTTGTGATATTCCTTCTCTTTTCATCTGTTTTCAAATATATTTATTATAGCTATTTAAAAATAGATAATTATATGTATCACAGGTATATTTGTTTCTATTGTCTTTTTTCCTTAGTCTTCAGACATTTGATCTTATTTTCTGACATGAATGATATTTTAAAATTTACTAGACATTATGTAAGAAAAATTGTAGACTTTCTGGATGATATTTTCTTCCACAAAAATATTCATTTTACAAAGGAGGACCCACAAAACCCAGAATTTATTTATTAAAAATCATGTATTCATTCTTACATGTTTAAACTTGTCACCTCCAAAATACTCTCCATTTGACACAGTATGCCTATTGAAATGTTTTTTCCACTGCTCAAAACAGTCTTTGAACTCTTCAATTTGGATGGCTTTTCATTTCATTTCCTCCACATTGGCAAAACTTTTCCCTTGAATGTCTTTTTTCTTCTGGGGAAGCAAACGAACAAAAAAGTCACTTGGGCAAGATCTGGTGAATAGAGAGGCACAAGGGTCATCCGTTTTTGGCTAAAAACATACAGCCCATTGTGAGCAGGTGCACTCGTAAATCACCTACCATGAAATGGACAAATGTGTTGGAAGACTCTCTAAAAAGAAACTCACTGAAGCCAAATGCAACCTCTTACAACAACACTGTCTGGTGGTGCACTGATGCCAATGGGCTCCTCGAACACTAAACTAAGGCGGGAGGCCTATACTGCAAGGGGTCTGGACTCCAAATGATAATTCTGGCCTTTGGGGGTCCCCTGTGTATTCTGGCAGGCAGACAGAATATGGGCACACCATACTAATCTGAGGATTTTTTGTTTCCAGATTACCCTTACTCATAGGCATAACTCTTTCAAGGTCTGACTGAGGGGAACACCTGGGATTGTATCAGATCCCCTCTGTGGATCCTGAAGTCTCATTTCAGCATGACATTGCCCACATTTGACATTCCACTTAGTGCCTGCAGGCTGTCATGTCCTGTGACAGGTTCAACAGGTTACTTCTTATGTAATATGGAACAATATTAAAGCAGAAAGTTGGTATTGATATAAAGCATGTATGTAGTTTTATGTTACTTTGTCATCTGTAGATTCATGTAATCACCACCCCAGTCAAGATACAGAACTGTTCCAACCCTACATAGATCTCTCTTGTGATAGCCTTTTATAGTCACACCCCTCCTCACTGCTAGCATCCCTAAACTCTGGCAACTACTGCTCTGTTCTTGATCACTATAATTTTGTCATTTTGAGAGTGTTCTATAAAAGGAAAGATACAGCATGTGACCTTTGAGATTGGAATTTTCCACTCAACAAAATGCCCTGTTAATGCTATGGATGTAGCACATTTTGTTTAACCATTTGCTTTGTAGCAGGACAATCATGATTGTATTCAGTTCTTGACTATTACAAATATAGGCATCTGTGTTTCTATCTCTTTGGGATAAATGCTTAGAAATATTTGGTGGGTTATATGGTAAGTATACTTCTACTTTTTAAAGAACTGTTGAGCTATTTTCCAGAGCAGCTGAACAATTTTACACTAACACCAGCAATGTATGAGAGACCCAGTTTCTCCACATCCTTGCCAGCATTTGACAGTGCCACTACTTTTAAATATTAGTGGTTCTGCTAGGTGTGTAATGATATCACAGTATTAATTTGCATTTTTCTAATGATTAGTAATGTTGAACATCTTTTCATGTGCTTCTTTGTCATCTGTGTAATACTTTTTAGTCAGATGTTTCATCATGTCTTTCTTTTGTTCTGTCTTTTCTGTGTGTGAGAGAAAGCAGGATTCATTGAGAGGATAGAAAAGCACCCATAGTGGGAGGGATTCCAAGGAGGTTGTCCTTTCTTTTGCCCTTCTAATTGGACACTATTTTTTAAAAATCGTTGCATTTTGGAAGTTCTTTATTAATTTTACATATAAGTCCATTATCACATATCTGGTTTGCAAATGTTTTCTCCCAGTCTATAGTTTGTCTTTTTTGTCCCTCTTAACAGAATTGTTTTGTAAAATAAAAGTTTTTAATTTTGATAATTTTTTGATATTTTATTGATATTTTTTGATTTATTGATAATTTATTGATATTTTTATTTTGTGGATTGTGTTTTGGTCTCTTACCCAAGCACTCTCACTTAGCCCTAGGTCTCCTGTGCTTTTTTCTAAATGTTTTATAGTTTTATGTTTTACACTTATGATATATTTGAGTTAATTTTTTATAAGGTGTGAGACTTAGGTCAAGATTCTGTTTTGTTTTGTTTTGTTTTGTTTGCCTATGAATCTCCAATTGCTCCAGCAGCATCTGTTGAAAAGACTGCCATTCCTCCATTGGATTGCTTTTGTATGTTTGTAAAAAAAAATTCGATCATGCTTGTGTGGCAGTATTTCCAGTTTCTGCATTTTGTTTCATTCATCTATATTCATCTATGTGTCTGTTCACCAGTACCACATAGTTTTGTTTTTTTTTTTTTAGTTGAGTCTCACTCCGTCACCCCAGCTGGAGTGCACTCATGGCCACCCCAGTGTCAACCTGCTGGGCTCTTGAGATACTTCTGCCTCAGCCTTTGAAGTAGGCAGAACTACAGGTGCGCGCTACCATGCCCAGCTAATTTTTGATTTACTGTAGAGATGAGGTCTCGCCAAGTTGCCCAGGCTGGTCTTGAACCTGCAGGCTCAGGCAATCTACTCACCTCAGCCTCCCAAAGTGCTGGGATTACAGGTTGAGCCACCGAGCCCAGTCACTACATAGCTTTTGATTACTGTATCTCCATACTTTTTGATATCAGGTAGTGTTTCCTCCCATTTTATTGTGCTTTTTCAAAATGCTTTCCCATTTCCTTTGCGTTTCTATGTAGATTTTAAAATATTATCTGTATCGACAAAAAAATTCACTGGAATTTTGATAAGAATTACAGTAAAACTGTATGGCAATCTGGGGTGAATTGGCGTCTTTATTGTATTCAGTCTTTCTATCCATGAACACTGTAGCAGGTGCTCTTGGTTTTTTTGTTTTGTATTGTTTTGTTTTGTTTTTGAGTTGGAGTCTCCCTCTGTCACCCAGACTGGAGTGCAGTGGCCGCTCCCAGCCACTGCAGCCTCAACCTGCTGGGCTCCAGTGATCCTTCTGCCTCAGCCTTCCAGTAGCTGGAACTACAAGCGCGCATTACCACACCCAGCTAATTTTTGATTTATTATGGAGTTAAGGTCTCACCAAATTCCCCAGGTGGGTCTCAAACCCATGGGCTCAGGCAATCCACTCACCTCGGCCTCCCAAAGCACTGGGATTACAGGCTGAACCACCGAGCCTGGCCTTGTGCTTTTGATTTGGCTTACTATAGCATTGTGGAAGGTTCTTGCTGACTCACATCTCTTCTGTTAATGTCCTGTGCATTATTCATTGCCTACTATTTCTTTATTTCCTTTAGCTATGTCACAGGAACCTGTTTAGTTGAACCTGCAGACATGTAGATTTCTATTATTTCTTCTTGATGATGACAATGAACCTCCATTGCATTGTACTATAGAGTTTGTGATATAACTAATCATACCATACAGTTAAGTCACTAGCAAAGTCAACACTGCATGCTTTGATTTACCCAAAACTTGGAATTTTTTGGCTAAGAATCCTACCTGTTTTTAGACCTCTTCACTTTCTTGTCATGTCAATCTCAGTCAATGAATAGCACTAGTACTTGGCTTTTTTTCTGGGGTTATTTTTCTCAGAGGAACAAATTTTTTTTAACACTTCTTGAAAACAAGTATATATAGTATGGTGATTACAGTAAAGCCACACTGACTCTCAGAAACTAGGCCATTGGCTGGGCTTCACTTCTCAACAGGTAACATTTGTGCCTCGGCAAATGTATTAGTTATATAGTGAACTAATGAACCTTTGACATGCCTCAAGAACAACTGAAATTGCTGTGTTGCACATGGGCTGTTGAATTTTTTTAGAAATTATGCTATCGATGGCTCAGCCTGCACTTTGGGAGGCCAAGGTTAGTGGATTGCCTGAGCCCGTGTGTTCAAGACTAGCCTGGGCAACTTAGTGAGACCTCATCTCTACAATAAAATAAAAAAATTAGCCAGTTGTGGTAGCATACACCTGTAGTTTTGGCTACTTGGAAGACTGAGGTGGAAGGATCACCAGAACCCAGCAGGTTAATGCTGGGGTAGCCATGGGTGTGCTACTACACTCCAGCCTGGGCAACAGAGTGAAACTGCAACTCAAAAAAAAAAAGTAAAGAAAAGAAAAGAAATTATGATAGATAGGATTGTGTTGGCTGTCCATGTGTCCCTTGACAATGTGGTAGTTTGTGTAAATACATTCTGTGTTTCAATCTGAGTTGCATGTTTTCATTGGTGAATATATTTTCTCTATTCTTAGTAAAAAAAAAAAACCAAAAAACTTTTCATGTGTTAATTTAGTCTCATCTACCCTGTACTGTTATTATTGCAAAAATGGGTTTGGTTATGAGAATTTCTTTAAGTCCTTACTCTGTTATGAGTGAAGCAAGTATGTGAATGAATTCTTGTTTACCACAATTCATTTTTACTTTGAGCTTTATGTGGTTTCACTGACTCCATTTTCTGACTTTTGATATAAAATGAACTTCTCATTATTGTTTTTAGATCTCCCTGTACTGTGGTCTTTAACTGACATTTTCTTCCAACCTGCTTCTAGGTGAGCCAGTCAACAAAATAATACGTACAACAGAGACATTGTACTAGGGCAAAATCTTCTGTATCTCTTAACATTCGGCATAGCTGTAGCAACTGGAGAGCTCCCTTTTTCAGAAAAGAGGTTGTCAGCATAAGGAAAGTTTAATGGTGGGTAGGGGAAAATAGCTTCTTGGGACATGATTTCATGACCTGCTAATTTTTTTTAAAAATGGGATTCAAGCCTGCTCTTCATAGGTTGCACTGCAGAAGTATTGGTGAATATATTCTAGGCCCTAGCAAAATCCATGTAATAAATCACAACTTGTCTCATTTCTATGCCACTTGCTGATAATCTGACTATATTTTGTGATGATAAGACAAAGTGGGGAAGACGAGAGGGACCCATTCCAAGACTTAGTAATAGAACTTAAAGGTAAGTTTTTAATATGTACTGATGCATAAATTGACTTCTTTAGGGATTTAATATTTTTAGTATTATTTATATCTAGTATAAGTGATACATTTCAAAATAGGTACAGCAAGTTGGACATTTATAACTGGTATGATGGGTACAGAGAGGACTTTTGTACTAGAATTAATTATTAATGTCTGTCATCCAGATGACTAAAAGTAATCCATGAAAATCAGGAATGTTTAAGTAACATTTAACTTAAGAGAGAAATATTTCCCAAGGATAATGCATGATGGTGTGTTTGTTTGCTTTTTTATCAGTTAATGCCTTTCATAATTTTTAAAAACCTAAGTACTGATTTTATTATCAGGAGTGAACAATTTCCTTCAATATTTTGGCAGCCTTTTTTTTTTCCTT